>NC_052485.1:14450441-14549029 GCF_009730915.1 Dioscorea cayenensis subsp. rotundata | reverse complement strand
TTGACGTGCTTGGAGTGGAAATGGGAATGGGGTAAACCGGACTTTTTGTTTGGATGGCCGTGAATAGGGATGAGAGAGGGAGTGGGTAGGGAGTGGAGTGGGGAGTGATCAATCCTCCCAGAGAGAGGATTGCTCATTCCTCCTCATTCCTCAGGAGAAAATGACCCATTTTACCATTTATTTAATAATTATAATAATAATTTGATTTAAATAATAAATAAATAAATAATTTTAAAAATAATTATTAATTAAAATAATAATTTAATTTATTATAAAAATCGAAAAGTAGATAATTTTAGATGGAAAATTGCCAAAAACCCTTTAAGTTTGTATGAGTACCAAAAACACCCGGTTAGTTTTGCGATCCCCCAAAACCCCCTCCTTTTAAAGTCTGTGTTTCAAACCCCCAGACCACATGCAGCGGATGTGAGCGGAGTGAGTTTCTGCAAATTTTGGACGAAAATGCCCCTTGCATCGGGGAGTCGTGGTGCTTGGCCCGATCTCGGCGTTGAGGAGGAAGTGGGGGTTTTCCAGTAGGAGTAACCAGAGGGCAATTATTGGAGGCGGTTTAATTGCTTTTCTCGACTCACGTCTTGACTTTTTCAATTTTAGAAGTTGTCTCGAAGTTGTCTCTGCGTAAGTACCTCTGTAATTAGCATTTCATCGACTTTTCCACTTTCCACGAGTATCTAGAAGGAGAAGTCCCCAGCGCAACTAGTTGGCATTTCATCGGGATTCTGATCTAAAGGTGTGTAGATATGGTTTATGTTAAGCTGATTACTATTCTGAAAGATTTTTCGGTTTTGTTTTGTGCTCTGTTTTTGTTGGAAGATATTGAAGTCTGCGGGAGGATTTCTAGGTGGGGGTTTTTGTTAGTCTGCGAGGGAGATTTCTCGGCTAGGGTTTTTGTTTTGTTTTGCATTTTAGTATGTATACACTACTCGAAATAGTTTTTGATTATTATGATTTATGTAATATTTATAATGTCGTTTCAGTTTCGTTTGATATGGTTCTGATTTTACTGAATGAGAGGTTGGCCGTTTAGAAATGAGATGTTCTGATTTTAACATTTGTTGTCTGTTTAAGTATTCAGTCTACTGTTTAACAAAATGGGTCTCTGTTGCAACATTTTCATATCTACATTTTAATAAGCGAGAGTTCTGAATTTTAAAAACCTTATATTTACAGCAAACTTTGTCGATCTGCGAGGCTTGTGATTATGGCGGTCTGACCTAGTTAATGGGCGTTGCTATTTGACACGGTTGTGGAGACCTTAGTGAATTGAAAGTTAACATGACCCTCGACAGCTTTGGGAGATTATTCGAAGGACACTTGCGTTTTCGCTTATTTGGAGAGCCGTATACCAAGAGAGGGGCCTTCTTGATTCTCTTTTCCGAAGATGCGATGGTCGCACCAATAAATTCGAGGGATCGGGAGAGCCTGCTGAGTTTGAGACCTCGAGATGTGGCCCTCGTTCTTGAGTACGCGTTGCGATAGCGCGACGGTGGTCTTCGAAGAAGAAAACCGGTCGATTGAGGCGGTATCTATCAAAGACCTCGAGGCAGGAGACTCCGTCGAGAAGCTGCAGTGCGACTTGTTCGGCAGGAGGAGAAGAAGATAATTTTTGTCAAACTCGATGGTGTGTACCTCATAGGGGGACGATCCTGCTTCCCAAAATACATCATACTCGGTTCCGAGCTGGATCGTTGATTCAGTCGAGTGATCTACAGCCCGATTGGCGGCGTCGGCATGGGCGCGGTGACGCCTGAAGTGGCTTATGGAGGATATTCCACAGCGCAGCCCGAGTGCAAGATAGATCTTGGGAAGGAGACTAACAGAGGAGTACGATTAAGGGTTTGCTCGGTCGCTTAGCGTCCGGTTTCTGGTGGCCGGAGCGAGGGAAGAGTCCGTTTCGGCGAGATCCCAGGATCTTGTGCTACGGTGAAAAGTACTACCCAGGAAGCGGCGGCGGTGAAAGCGAGCTTGTCGTCTTTCGATGGAAAGAGGGTAATAAATCATGGAGCGATGTCTAACGCATAAGTCTTTAATGTTTAAACATTTGTATTTAGCGTTTAACTTTAGTATTCTAGTTTAACTATTATTAATAACCGTTTAAATATTTTATTCTCCGTTTAATTATATTCTATAACGTTTAAATATATAGTTTTATAGTTTTAAAATGAATGATCTACGTGAAATTGTTTGGTTTCATATGTTAGTTTCGAGTTTGATTCGTAGAATCTTTGAGAAGAAATATTTGTGGGCGCCAACCAGCGGATGGATGCCATTGCTCCGGGAACCACTTGCTCGGCGGAGATGAGAGGCGGCCCTACATCGTGCCTTGTTGGCGGGCCCAGATTCTCCTACTTCCGGCCCTCGCAGCGCACGCATTCCTCGACGCCAGGAGAAGCCTCCTACACGGCGGATTCGCAACAGCCCCTCCCGGCCAGCGGCGGTCCCCACTGCAGACGTGGCGGCCCACCCGGGTGACATTGAGGCGATAGATGTCACGCAACTCTTATGCGCGGCATGCGGATATTGATGACGCGAGTTTCCTCGGCATGTCAGCTCGTGTGGAAGTAGCTGGAAGGGCGTTCTGGCCGTGCGCCGTCCCTCGAAGAACGAAGCACGGGACGAGCAGGCGTCGGATTTGACGGCGGCGATCATCGGGAAGGTCGTTCGAGCGGCCACATTCGAGAAGAGCTTGCGAAAAGTAGGAGAACAATCATCTGCCTCTGTCCATGAAAACGCGCGGTGACGATGAGCGAGTAAGCGGGTGACACCAGTCGGTATTTCGTGTATCGATTGTGTACATTCACTTTCATTGTTTAAATATAGTATATATCGTTTAAACATCAGTTTTAAATATTTCAAATTACGGTGTAGCCCGTTTAAAATAACACTTTCTCTGTTTAAATGAATGCACTTATTGTTTAACTAAATATGGAAAGTTGCCCATCAATACACAATTCAATTCATTGTTTTTTTGTTTTGAAGAACATGACTTGTATATCTCAATGTAAATTTTGTTTGTTTTTCAATTGTAAAGGCGGGTTAAATTTCATTCGAGTTTCATTTCATTGTTTAATTTACGTTGTAGTTGTGTACATTTCCGTTTCATTGTTTAAATATACCATATATCGTTTAAACATCGGTTGAAATATTTCAAATTACTGATTGTATCCGTTTAAAATAACAATGTCTCCGTGTAAATACATTCAATTAGTTATAAATACACAATGTTTCCCTGTCATCAGTCGGTTTTATTAACAATGCCTGAGTCGGCCGTGATTTCATTAGCAAGATCGTCGATTGTGACGGATCATGGCGGTGAGCTGCGATGTAACTTCGCGGACATCAAGCGCTGCGACTCGATCCCTCTTTCGATCTAGGCCGCCCGGTGCCTTCTAATCACGAGCGATGCTAAGCGAAGCTCACGATTTTCCGTCCCGAAGGCTGTCAGTCGTCGGGTATGGGGAATATAGCTTCCTTGTATGCCCGGTTTGTAATTATCGGCGGTGAAGTACCCGCTCATAAATCGATGTGCGTTGGTATGCATGCATGCGTTATTAGCTGCATAGCATGTTTTCGAGGGATACCATAAACTTGCCGACCTTCGACATGAACAAGTTCGATGGCGAGATCCGCGGAGTTCTTTGCATTGGTCAATCACTTCGTAACGATCATCGACACAACGACCAACACGAAGATTTCGGTCGTCACTCAGACAATGATCTCTAACCGAGATGTATGTGCAGGCGTAGTGAGGTCTCCCATTTGGTCGCTTGCTCACGCGGTTACATAACATGCGCATCAACTTGAACTCGGCAAATAAGGTTAAACAAAGACAGCGATGATGGTTAAATAATTAGTCGACATGTTTAAACATTATTGTAATTAAATAAAGCGAAATGATTAATATTTAAAAAGTCGAGAAAAGTGTAATTAAACAAAGATTGAGAATGTTTAAAAGGGTAATACTAAATGTTAAGTGTAAAAATCGACATTCATGAGACCACGATCATAGCAGCTATGGATTTGTCTCGACACCTTATCCACAGCAAAGCAAAGCGAGTCATAGCTGGAGATGTCACTGCGTCGAGGACCACCGGGCATCTCTTTCTCTGACCAAGCTGCTTGATGGTATGTGGACACCATGTTCCATAACATGTCCTTCCGAATGTCGATGGCCTTATACGAGGGGACGGTCCTTGAGCTTCCGAATCACTCGTGCGCTAACCCATTTTTGGGCGCTTTCGGATGTGACCTCGAACCTATGCCACCACCGCAAGTGTGTGACGGGTTGATTGTCTTGATTACGAAAGTATTTTTTTGTTATACTCTTTTTTGATGCGTGAAGGCGCCAACGACAACCATCGGCAGCGCATTCCACAGTCACCCGATGTTTTTCGTTCTTTATGAATTTGAAGTCAAAATTCCTTTTGATTGCATGATTTGAAAGTACATCCCGAAATGTTCGACACCGTCAAAAGCGTTGACCAATATCCAGCGACAACACTTGGAATGATCGGCGAGGAAGGAAGACATCCCACAGCGTCGAGGGTCGCCCATGGGGATGAATGGGAGCACTCGCGAGAATCGAATTCTCGCCAACACTTGATCGAATGAAAAGATCAATATGTTAAGCGGAGAATATAATGTTTAGCGATAATGACAATAGTTAAAGCGTTAAATTAAATACTTAAACAATTAACTAATAACGTAAAGGACTAGTACGATATGTTAACCCGATGACGGACATATTTAAACAATAATGACCCCGGACAAGCTGGAATAATTAAAAGAAAAGGAACTTCTAACGAGTAAACCTCGTTTTTCATTAGGATTCGACAATGGCACATTTTACGTCTCGACGACAAGATCAACTACTGACACATTTGAAGATGGAGTGGAGCGTGACACATCCATTGGAAGTCAACATCGTTTTCTATTAGGGCAAACCGTTTTATATCCATACGGTGTGATGAACTTAACCCGACAAGAGAAACTTGAGACCCCATCGCTCACATATCTCAGTAACACCAATTCCCAAAAGTGCGAGCCGTGAACATTAGCACTCTTCCTCCCCGTTGAATCTAGCAATACCACAAAAACTCTCCATAATATATCGATTTGAAAACCAAATCGTACAAACCAAATGAAATGAAGAACAAAAGCGAAGGCGACGAAGAAGAAGTAGAAGATGTAAAGAACAAAGCAGCGATCGAAGCGCAAACAAAAAAAGTGCACGATTGTATGCATAGAGGTTAGACTAGGCGTGATGTGATTGGGCGGTATTTTTTCCCTCCATCCCAAGGGCAAAAAGGGAAATATATGTCATTGTCGCGAGGAAGACATGTTGTCATCGTTCGAATGAAAGTTCTCAACTCAACATGAGTCTACGTGTAAGCGTCAAGCTTTTTTATGTTTAAGCAGATACATATAGTGTTTAAAATAACGGTTAGCTGTTTAACTAAAGTCTATATCATGTAAATAATATGTTATTGTTTTAAATTGAATGCTTTTCATCTGACATCAGCGTTGCTAGATGGGTACCTCACGGGTCACTTTGTTTAAACATATTTACGTATTTTTCTTAAACACCGTTGTCATTGTTTAAAGAGTAACTTGAGTATTGTTTAACTTTTTTTCTATTGTTTACAATGAGCGTTTTTTTGTTTCCCACATTGTTTTTACTAGGTCTCTGTTTAAATTTCGAAGTTCACGGTCAAATCTGATTGTTTCGTTTTATTTATAAAAGATTTACAACATTTACAACATTTACAAAGATTTACAACATTTACAACATTTACAACGTCAGCTCGGACTTTGGACACTCGCGACTCGACCCTCGTATAGCGAAACAAGTGTACAGTACATTCGAGATGCTCACAGCGGTTTGCATAACAAAGCGCATCAACTTGAACACGCAAAAGCGTACAACATTAAAAAAAGGTTAAACAACACACATTCATGAAAAGCGACTATTAATCAATGTGTCATGGTAGGACTTAAGCAGCGATCCGATAGTTAAACACGAGCGTAACGGTTGTACAGCGGCGTCATTTTTCTTAAGCGTTAACGAGAAAGTCTCAAGTGGTAAATGTCAACCCCGTCTTAAAGGATGTTTCATGATCTCCCTCCTCTAGAGAATCCTCCGCAATCACGCTGATACGTGAAAAACTTTCTTTTTCTTACCCAAGTCGAAATGCTCTCTTAATTGCTTTTCCCGTCGTCCACATTTGGAGAATCCTGCGCATTCGAGGCGATTATGAGAGGATTTCGACTGAGGCGAAAAAGATAGTTTAACTAGTTCGGTGATTACGGCTAATTGATTCTCAAGATAAGGAAGAAGGCTCACGAAACATCCTTTCAGATAGAGTGGTTGTCCATGGGAAGAGGAGGAAGAGGAGGAGGAGGAGGAGGAGGATGATGAGGACGGCGAGGGTGGTTGTCCATGGGGAGGGTTCTTCACAGTTGTTATGGTGTGAAGTCCACAAGCGGTGACTCTTCGTATCCAGAAAAAAAGTTAAAGCGCACGGTGGCCGACATTGGTGATGAGAGCGAGCGTGTGTTCGGAAATTTATGTTACCGTGCATAAGAATTAATGCCGTCATTAATTCTTACGCGCGGGATACCATAACCTTGCCACCTGCCACGTGCCACATGCCAACAATTCGGATCAAGCGAAAAAGATCACCGTTTCTGCAGAGACTTTGAGAATTTACCGTTTATGAATAGTTATACATGTAAAGATAATGTTAAGCGGAGATGGGAAGTATTAAAGCGGATATGACAATTATTAAACATATTAGTAAAATATTTAAACGGATAATAGCAAATAGTTAAACATTATTTAAAAATATACAAATAGATAACCATAAAGCGAGGAAGAACTTTACAACGAAATGAACTCGTCAGTAATTCTTGTTCTTCTAGTCGTAATACAACTTTACAACCATAAAGCGAGAAGGCGACAATGGCACATGCTCGCCTCGACAATAAAAATCGACTACGACTCATTTGAAGATGAAGTGCACTTGACCCAGATCCGATGGAAATCAATTTCATTTTTACGTTCAGAAACCGATTTATATATTTCGGGTATGATAATGAGGAGAACAACAAGATGTAATGCAACTCCTTGGCATTGTCTATCGAAACCAAGCGAAAAGCCCTTGAAAAGGTTGAACATGATGTGATTTGGCGCTTTCCTTTCCCACCATTTTCGAGGGGCCAAAAATGGGATTTCACAACATGGACCCATTTGAAGTGAGCGGTAGGGGGTAAAAGGGAAGTTAAACACTAACGGAAGGGTCAGTCCGTGGTGTGTAAAAGTAGGAGGGGGTTTTTGGGAAGTTTTGAAAATTACGAGGGGTGAACAGTAATTTTCCCTTATTTAAATTAAGTAAAGATATTTTTGTCTTAAAAAATATTCAACCCTCCAAAACCCTCCGATTTGGAGGGATGAAAAATATTCAGCAAGTCCATGCAAACATGTGATGAAGCCACCATGTTCTTGTTGCTTCTGCCATCCTCTTGCTCAGCCCTCGCCTTGCTGTGGGAGCCAATAACAATCCCTTTTCTTCGCCCCATTTTTCTTAGAGAGCGTCAGGATTCTGGAATCCAAAACCTTCAAACCTGTTGCGAAGCACCTTGTAATCGCAGCAGCAGCAAAGGCTTCTTATCATCTTTCCCGAACTCTTCCAAGTAATATTCTGGCTTTTTGATTTGAGCTTTAAATGTTGTTGCTGTTATCAATATTTGGTAGGAATGCTATCCTTGATGCTTGAGAGCTCTAATTCGTATATTAATTAGTTAATGAGCCTAGTTGTAGTTTTGACACTTGTTTACCTTTCATTTCATGACCTCGTTCCTTGGAAGCATGTATTCGTTTAAACCACAACTTAGATGTGATTATCTTTCTAACCTCCTTTGCTGCTTGTTGATTTTTATTCCTATTATTATTCTTCAGTTTGATGGTGTTTGAAGACTCACACATGTTGCCTTATGGTTTGTTGTATGCCTAAGTTAGATCATAGGCATGCTTAATTTAAGATTAATACCTTGGTGCGAAGATAACTTCCAGCCTTCACGCTTTCCATGGCTACTGTCACAGTCCTCCCGATCGCGCCAACGATCACCGTGTGGCTCTCGGTATCACCCTGCCGACGCGCTCCAGATTGCCGGTAGCGCCTGCTTGTCAGCCCAAGGGTGCCGATGCCCATTGGTAGTCAGTCTGGCACTCGGCCGTTCCTCTAGGTAAAGACACTCGATAGCGCCCACGCGCCTCGCGTCATGCTGGCCCAAAGCTGGCTAAGAGCTCCCGCTCCGCCCCCCAATCTGCTGACCGACAGTACAAGCCCATATCGACCGTACCGCAGATACTAACGCTGATCTGGCTCCTTTGGCCCATACTTAGCCAAATATCTATGATCAATTGATCATCCCGGTCCCTTGGTCGCGATCCCATCACCAAGCGCATCACGCCTGCGCGTTGCCTAGCGAGCCTCGCATGTCGCGACGACCATGCTCACGCGCACCCTCGCTCGGCACCCTCGGCGGGGATTCTTGATCATATTCGGCCGCAACCCGCATATTGGCCACCGGACGACTAACGTCTTGTTCGGACTTGGATTTTGACCTATCTTGGCTTTATCGGTCATCCTCCCTCGGCATAAAACCGTCCTCCGCCGAGCGCATAAGGTAAAACCCTTAAAGCTACCAAGGTTAACATGATGTGTCTCTATTTTGATTATTAGCCTTATATCTAAATTGTGTCATGTTTTATCTTTTTAAGTATGGCTTTCTTGTGTGGCTTTCTAAGAGTATTAGTAATTATTGTAATCAAGTGCTTGTGCATGAGCATGGGTTGAGCTACATATAGAATTGTGGGGTCAAATGACCCCACAAAAATTTTAAAAATATTTATCATATATATATATATATATATATTTGGAAAAATTGTTAATGTGCCCCCATTACATTAAACAATTAGGGGTCAATATGTAATATTGAAAAATTTATTTATAAAAAACATGTGAGTTATTATATAAATATAAAAAATTTAAAAGCACATGTATTTTAAGGTTTTTTTTAAAATATTGCAAATTTTTTATTTAATTACTGAAATAGGTAAATAAAAAAAAAATACATATTTAGGTAAAACGGTACTCTAATTACCGTTTCTTGTGTGTTTAAATGGAAAACGGTAACATGGTTACCGTTTTCAATGTTTTTACACTGAAAACGGTAATCATGTTACCGTTTTCAGTTTATTATTATTATTATTATTTTTTATTAAGTACGTAGGGTTTCTTAATTTTGCTATATGCTTCAAGGTGGTGGCCATGGCTGATGAAGGAGAAGAGAAGGCTCATGTTAATCATCATCATCATCAGATGGTTTTATGTAATGAACATATGGCTCAAGAAATGTCTATAATGGTGTCAACTTCAAGTCATGTTGTTGCTAGACAAAGAGCATGGACTTCTTCTTCTTCATCATCTTTTACTTCTGTTGGACTTAAGAGAGTTAGAGAAGAAGAGTAATCAAAAGAGATGGCTTTTAGATATCAGATAGCTTTCATCGAGTTTGGGACTTGTCTTGGTGAACCTTCTTCTTCTTCTTCTTTTTCTCCAACCCTACGTACTTAATAAAAAAAAAATAATAAAAAAAAAAACTAAAAACGGTAACATGGTTACCGTTTTCAGTGTAAAAACATTGAAAAAGGTAACCATGTTACCATTTTCCATTTAAACACACAAGAAACGGTAATTAGAGTACCGTTTTACCTAAATATGTAATTTTTTTAAAATTTATCTATTTCAGTAATTAAATAAAAAATTTGCAATATTTTTTTTAAAAAAAACGTATTTTAAGACCTATAGTTTTGTTTGTGTTTTTTTTTTTTTATAATAACTTTAGAAATTGTAAAACTAAAATCACTTTTTATCATCTTCATTTTCAATATTTTTTAGCTATTTTTTAATATTTTGTCTAATATGATGAAAACACCATCAGAACCTTTAGTCTTTTTTAAAAAAAAAATTAAGAAAATTAAACTCTTAAGAAAGCAATGTTTTTTCCTCTTCATCTTTCAAGGTACATTAAAGAATTTGATTAAGTTCTAAAGATCAGTTTCAATTTTCAATTATTTGAAAAAAATTTTTAAATATAAATTTTTAAAGAAATTTCTTATGTTTTATTATGTTATTTGAATTTTTATTTTTTTTAACTATAATTGTATATGTATATATGATTTTTTTTTTATTATAGGTAAAAAAATTATATTTATATGTTGACCCACATAATAAATTAGCTGGCTCTGTCACTGTGCATGAGTGGTCAGAATCTTTTCATCCACATATGCACACCAAACATATTAGCCTGTTGTCACTTGTCCGGTAAAGTGCATGCTTGTAATCTTTTAATTGTGTAGTTATTATGTGTTTTAGATGTTTAAATTGTTTACTGTATTAGTGCTCACTTGAGTTAATGAGTTTAGTATGGGTTTAATTAGTGATTTTTAAGAGTTAGTGTTTTGCTAATTTTATTTAAGTTGAGAACTTATAAGACCTTCCCAGAAGGCCAAGTTTTAGTGTTGGGTGGAGTTTTAGAGCTCAAAGATTTTCAGATAAATAATCTATTGTATTTTAACGTATGCTTTTTAAATATTAATGTCATGTTGGATTGAGGTCTTAGAGGGAAAGTAAAGGAAAGAGAGGGCTACAAAGGGTCAAAACGAGCCCTCTCCTTGTTTAGATATATATATATATTTTAATTTAATAGAGGGAAAAAAAGGGTTAACTCTGACTTTCCAAATCCTCCAAAATCTCAGCCCCTAGATTTGAGGTGCCAGGGGAGTGAAAACCTTCTAAAAATTTTATTATTTAAAAAAAAACTAAATACTCTTATTTTTTTTTTAATTAGTTACATGACATAACTTTATAATGTTCTTCTTCCACTTTTTTCAATATAATTTTATTGTAATAAAGAGTTCATATGGCACCAATTATCTTGTATAAAATGTAAAAGTTTTACACCTTATTTTCAACTCTTGATTCGATCCTTAATGTTAATTCCACATATCTTGCATCAATTTAATGTTGTGTTTTTGATTTTCTCTCTCTCTAATTATTGATGTAGATCACACATCTATACTGATAATGCATGTGTTTACATAGAAATAAGTAATTTTTTAATTTAATAATAAGGGTATAATTAGTAAGTCATCTTATTATATATCTTTTTTTTCTTTTCAATTCTTTAATCAAACGAGGTTTATCAAACAACTCTCATTTTCTTTCTCTCCATAAAATTTGACTATCCAAGATTCCAAATAAGTGTTTAACTATTCTTTTCCTTTCCCTTCCCTTTCTTTACTTTACTTTTTTACTTTTGGATTTAAACATTATGTAAAATTCTAGTTTTACTTACTCTTTTATTTATTTATTTTGTATTTTGTGTATTTTTCTGATGCTGAAAATTAAATATTAATTCATTTACTTCTAGCTTTGAGTCATTTATATTATTTAAATTATTTTTGATATATATTTTTTTGTCTATCTATTTATAAATATTTGAATTATAAATCTTGTAATGTGAGGAGCTTTGCATTATTGTTGTTTTAAATTTTGACTTGAAATTTTGAGGATATGTATAGTTTTGAATTTTACCTTTAAAGTTATCTAGTTGTGATTATTATTAGTCTCCCGATGAGCTATGCACAACCTTGCCAATGGGGGATCAAACATTGACTTATTGACAAGAATTTCTGAAAAATGAGATTATAGTTTCACACTGGGCCATCAGTGAATTAATAATGGCTTCGTTTATTCAATGTCGTGTCACCGATGATAAATAAATGACCTATGTTATTTAGTCTTGGGTTACCAAAGTTAAATAAATGACCTATGGTATTCTAGCTCGGGTCACCGAGAATAAATAAATTACTTCTGACATATGGAGTGAATTTGGAGATATATACCCTTATTTGGAAATTTGTTGCATTTTACATTACATTTTGAAACTTAGTATTTCTCTGGTTACAATATTTTTGATTAATGGTTTTACTTTAGAACTATATCTATGATGCGTTATTTGATTCTTCATTATATTTAAGTTTCATAAAATATATGTTTGGGTTATGATTATTCTCGATATTTAAAATTAAGTTTTGCAAATTTTGTTGATTCCAAGTTTGTTTTTTCTTTGGACTACTTACTGGGTTGTCAAGTTTATAAAGTTGTTTAAAATCCTTTTCATATCAATGGTAGTAGATTGACATGTTGATTAGCAGGTTGTTAGCAGTTCGTGTTCCCTTAGTGTCATAGTTGGATTATTATTGTATTTGATTGTTTTGAACCCTAAATCCTGTATTTGGACATTGATGTACTTTTTCCTATGTTGTATCCTTAAAGTTTGTGTCCGTGTTTATGTGAGTTTGTTATATCTTTCTACTTAAGACAGATTCCAAGGACTTACAGGCTCACCAAGTTCTGGCCTTGTCAGTTTGTGGTCATTTGTTCACGCATCAAGTTTGGCTTACCGGGGTCTGGGATGTCATAAATTTTCAAACTTCTATGTACGTCATTGCATGTTTCACACACTTCCTTAGAACCTTTGACTTGGTGAAGATTCTTTCTCTTATTTAATAATGATTGTAATTATCGGTTGATGGAGGTGCATATGAGGAATTTGCACTCACTTGTCTATGTTTTCATGGGATATTAAAAATTTGTTCATAAACCTTTCATTTTTGATGTTGTAGTTGTCATCATGACAAGCTTTTGCAGAAAGGCACCGACAACAATTTAGATAAGATTGAGTAGCGCTTTTGGGGAGCTAATTGAGGAGCAGCGCTTTTGGGGTCTTTAATCACCTACATTGTGAGTGCGTTACATGATTGTATAATTCTATCGGAATATTATTTGAATATCCGAATCGCTTAACTTAAAGTATTTAATGCTTTTATTATATTGAATCGATACTTTGATCGATTTGGAAAGGAATTTCTATGATATTGATTTAGATAAGAAGCTCTTGATATTTGAATGAAAATGTTTATGAATATGCTTGTATATTAGAGTTAAAATGATTTATGAAACTTTGTATACCTATTAACATGCTTTTGGCATCGACATTTGTGAAAATGGCTTTCACACCTGTTATAGAGATGTGGTCTTGGATCTGGACTTATGATGTGATATGCATGAATTGTATTATTTGGACACCTACAGATCTTGAACATATCCACAGAAGTGGTGGGCTACGGTCCTAATATTCTTGACAGGGTGGTTTTGTCGGTGACTAGGGCTTTAGTCCAAACCAATGGCAGTGAGGGGGAACACTCATGACCAGCCTGTGTAGGGGGTGTGAGAGGTTCCATTTATGTTCTCTCTTTCGGAAGATGCCTATAAGCCCAAAGAAATATTTCATCGAGAACCCAGGGTCACCACACGACGTCCCAGTGGGTCAACATTAGGGGAATGAGTACCTTGATGGCTCTGAACTTAGTTGCGGTCACGGCTAGAGTTTAGAGAGGTTTTCTAGACCACTGATCATTTGATTGAGTTCTAAACTTTGTATTTGAGAAATTTGTGTTTTTATGCAAATGGAATCTTTGTAATGTGATATATGTGGGATCGAAAATACGCGCCCTTGCGTCGTGTTGGTTAAGAGACACCAGGCGATATATCAAATCACAAATGTTATTTTATTTTATTTATTTTTGTCTTTGTAGGCTCTTCCATTCCTAATAGAGGCAAGCCTCCATTATTAATTACCCCAGACTGAAATCTTAGGAACCTCCGATTAAGGGCTTGAGTACAAGTAAAGGCAAGAAAATGTGCGAATTATAAATTTTGTTATTTATTATATATGTATATATATATATATATATATATATATATATATATATATTCATTACATCATTTATATGTCAACATATAATTATATATATATATATATATATCATATCATATATCGCTACCACTGCCTGTGTCTTGTCACCGAGTTACATGCCTCATTGCCACTTTGAGATAAAGATCAATTTGTCATTGTCTCGAGATGAACATTTTTTTTTTTTGCCGGAAAATCCTTCATGGGATAAGATGGGTGATGATTGCCATTGCTATTTATTGATTCTGCTGGTATTTGAGAAGAAGAAAATAGTTGAAGTTGAGAGAAAGGATAAGTGTGTGTGGGCTCCTTTCTTTCCACCCGGCCTTTAATTAAGATTATGACCGGTTGGAAAGCATGGATCACAAATCAAAATTTAATTTTTTTTATATTTCAGATGATTATGGGTTCATGACTCCTATTAGGGGCAAGCCCCTAATATTAATTACCCCAGACAATGTCATGGGAACCTCCGATTAAGAAACAAGTGCGAATGAGAAGTAACTAAGTAAACATAATAATTTTTTTTGGTCAAAATATCAAAATGGTCCCTCTATTTTGAGTTTTCGGCCCTTTTAGTCCCTCTAATATAAAATCCGCCTTTTTAGTCCTCGTATTTTCACATTTCTATCTTTTTGGTCCCTCTAATTGACAGATCTGCCCTTTTGGTCCTTCCAGCTGATGAATTAGAGTGACTAAAAAGGATGAAAATATGTAAATATAAGGACCAAAAGGGCAGATTTTACAACTAAGGACAAAAATGTGCAAATATGAGGACTAAAAGGGCGAAAAACGCAAAATAGAGGGACCATTTTGATATTTATACCATTTTTTTAATATTCAATTTCAAAGATGCATGCGAATACATGATCATAAACAAGAATACAAAAGTAAGAGAGCTATTCTCTAAGAGAGCTTAACAAGAGATATTTTTAGAAAGAACTATTTCTATCATGCTCTTCAAAATTTTTTTTTAGCTGGCGCTCTTAGCTCCTATACTGAAAGTATGTCAGAAGATCCTTTTAGCTTTATGGATGTAGCTCTCCTCAATTTCTTTTTTTATGTGGGTTTGTGTCTTGACACATAGCTTAGTCCAAGTTGCGTCCACTCTACATTTACAAGTTACCTACTTGGTCACATTTGCTTCTTTTATCGCTGTAGACTTTGGCTCTTTGCGCTTGTAAAATCTCCAGCCCCTTGACTTGTGAAACTCCTCAAGCCTTTGACTTCTTGATGTCTTGAAACTTTAGAGTTGCATTTGTCGTTTATATGATATTAAGATCTTGACTCTTCGATGATTTTGAGCCTTGACCATTGGATTTTTTTTTTTTTTAAAGTCGTGACCTTTAACATGGTTAGGTCATTAACTTGATAATTTTGACTTACTTGTAAAATGGATCTCAAACTCATTTCTTTTGAAAGAGACCTCATAAGGGGTTTCAATAAATTTTTGTCAACTTAACTTTTTCAATGAATGTTGACGAGAGACATTTTTTCTCTTTTTCTTCTCTTTGTGAAAATTTTCATTCATTCATTTTTTATTCAGCATCATTTTTTAATAAAACTTTCATTTTTTTTATCCTTCCTTTCATTTCAAGAAAAGATTTTTTTTTTTTACTCCAACGAGAGTCAACTCTTCTATTTTTTTTAATGAGTGTTGATAAGAGATATTTTTGTAAACTTTTCATTTTTTTTCACATCAAAGAATTTTTTTTTTCATTTTTTCTTTTCATTTCACTTTTTTTTTTTTTTTTTTACTCCAATCAGTGTCAAAAGACCTCAAAGTGAGTTTGAAGAGAGGGTTTGATTTCTTTTATGAAAAATTTATCTTTACCCCAAGAGTGTCAAGACTTCAAGGTGGAATTAGAGAAATTATGAAAAATTTCTCGTTAACCCAAGAAAGTCAAGACTTCAAGGTGGAATGAGAGAAATTTATAGAAAATTCCTCGTTACCCCAAGAAAGTCATGACTTCAAGATGGAATGAGAGAAATTTCATAGAAAATTTCTCGTTAACCCGAGAAAGTCAAGACTTCAAGATGGAATGAGAGAAATTTCATAAAAAAATTTCTCGTTACCTCAAGAAAGTCAAACTTCAAGGTGGAATGAGAGAAATTTCATAGAAATTCTCGTTATCCCAAGAAAGTCAAGCTTCATGGTGGAATGAGAGAAATTTCATAGAATCGTTACCCCAAGAAAGTCAAAACTTTAAGGTGGAATGAGAGAAATTTCATAGAAATTCTCGTTACCCCAAGAAAGTCAAGCTTCATGGTGGAATGAGAGAAATTTCATAGGAGGCCTTGCAAAAAAAAAGTAAAATTACCAAAATACCCCCACTCAAATTCATCCTTTACTTTTTTTTTCATTTTTATTCTTCTTTTTTTTTTTAACCCATCCTTTCATTTTCCCATATTTTCCTTTCTTCTCTTATTTTACTCACCCTTCCATATCCTTTTTTCATTATTTTTTCTTCATTTTTTTCATTTTCCCCCCTCATTCTTTCTTTTTTTTTTGTCCTTCATTTCTTCATTCATTTTTTTTCATCTCCTTTTTTTTACTCATCCTTCATTTTTTAGCAACATCTGCATCACCTCACACTACACAGGGATCGGTGGCAGGCACGACCTTGATTATTCAATCATTCGCTTGTAGTCTTTCTCCTGGTTCCGGAATTACTCCAACTTTTCTTTATCGATCATGTCCGGGTCTGTCTCCAGCGCCTAACCATGCTACCGTCCAGTTGAGATGAGCGTGCCAGTGATCAGGATGGGAACTGATCACCCTCCCCATACATTTCAATATTTCTTTGATACCTCCCGTACTTTCTCAGCGGAGCGATGGTCACCAACACCAAACAAAGCATTGCCAATATGTTTCAGATCTCTATAACGAGTTGGGCAAAAGATGGCAGCTTAACGGTAATGCTTTACTGCACTGATTAGTAATCCATTGCTCTCCATTACTATGCCCAAGTTGGCATGAATTTGGAGAAGCAATGGTGACCATTGGAGAGCATCAGCCTCAGCGGCTTCCGATGTAGTGGAATAGGATCGACGAACCTCAGAGGTGCGGCCAAGAGACCACAAGGCGCTGCCTTTGCAGAGAGACAGAACTCCGACGAGCGAATGAAGCTGTGGATGGTTTTAGGTAAGAGCTTGTGGTCGTAGAGAATTCAGCCAATGGCCATATGGCCGTTGAAGGCTTCATCGGTGGTCGGAGGAAATAGACGATCTTCTGTCCATAAAGGTAGATGACAAAGGTGCAGAATAGTATGCTAATCACCCATCAACAGCAATGTCTTCAGTCTGAATCTTCTCAGGATGCATCACAACCTTGCTGCTTTCAATACCGGGCCGCAGACGTCCCCGTAGATGTCATAGGTCTTCTTGGAGTCATAATACCCTCCTGATCACAGCATCATGGAAAGAGAAACAACCCCCTCTTCTTTTTAAACTTTATCTTTTTTTTTTTTTTTTTTTTTTTTTGGATTGAAGAATTTTTTTTTTTGAGAGCTTGAAATTCCTAAAGACGAATGAGACGGCAACGACGACGGTGGCTGCTAGGATATGAATTAGATCACCGATTGAACCTCGCCGTATCTTGTTATCAATCCGTGTCCCAGCGATGCCTCCTTTCTCTTCTTCTCTCCTCTATATTTCACTGACTTTTTTTTTATATTCTATGCGCGCCTCTGCGAAGTTGAAAGGGAGAGAGAGAGCACGAATTCTCTCCAAATGGGGAAGAGAGCGAGCACGAGATAAAGAAGAACACGAAAGAGAGAAGAAAAGAACGGATGCTAAGCTTGTATCATGGTTGCATGCACGTGCATGGGCTTTTTTCTTTAAATGCATGGAAAGCAATTACATATATATATTTTTTAGAGAAAAAGATTCATGATAATGCATGTACATGCATGCATAAAAAAAGAAATTATATATATTCTTTTAGAAAGAGAAAGGAATGTGCACGTACGGGCATCTATTGCTCTTTAAATGCATGAAAATTATATATATATATATATATATATATATATATATATGCATATATTCTTCTTTAAATGCACACAGCATGTGCAAAAACGCATGCAAGGATTACACAATAATGGATCTTTTTAAAGAAACATAGTACCTCTCTCTCTTTTTTTTTTTTGCTATCTGAATCCGATCGTTTCCTTTTGTTTTGTTTGTCTAGCGTTCCTCGTCTTCTTCTTCTCTCTATCTTCTTCTCTTCTTCTCTTCCCCTCCCTTTTCTCTCTTTTTCTGTCTCTCCCCTTGTCCCCCTTTTTTTGTTCCAAAAAATCCTCAACACCCGAAGAATCTCCAACTCCCGGGAGAGATTTTTTTTTAAAAAAAATTTGAATTCAAAATTTCCGATCCCTATCCATAATCTCCTTTTTTATATATTTATTATTATTTTATTTATTTTATTTTATTTTTTTGAATTTCCCTCCCTTTTTTATTATTATTCATATGTATTTTTTTTAAATTTCAAACGAAAATATATACATATATATACATGCATATATATCTTCAAATATATATATATATATATATTCTCTTTCCTCTTCTTTTTCTTTATATCATTATTACTTTTTCATTTACACCCCTACTTTTATTTGGAATAGGATAATGCTCCTTGTCTCCTTTTTTTTTTTATTTGAAGTAGGAGAATATGATTCATTACTATGATTTTTATTTATCTCCCTTTTTTTGTTTGATATTAATTCGAAGTACAATGCTAATTTCCTAATGGGATTAGGAATGAAAATTTTCTATATAAACAGTGTGTTAAGTTGTGAAGCTTATTTAAATGTTTTAGGTGCAGTCTGTTTGTTTAATTGCAACTATAATGAAGGGGTAAGAATGTAATATGGCATGTACTTAAAGAGAGAGAATTGATGGACGGTGGATATGAGGAGCATTTGTGTAATTGATATAAATTTGAAGCAATATAGTGAATGGTTTAGGTCAAGGAAATAGGATTGGATGGCTAGAATTTCATCATCAAGCAGAAATAGTATAAGTTCGAGGCAACATATAAGATGGATGGTTCTGATTTGGTAATCAGGAGATAAGATTGGAGGGCCATGATTTCATCATCAAGAAGAAATAGTTTAAGTTGGAGGCAACATGAATGATTCAGATGTTTGTATGATTGGAAGGCCGTGATCTCATCATCAAGCAAAAATAGCTTAAGTTCGAGGCAACTTAAGATGAATGGTATAGATTGATCATCATTTGATTGAAGTAAGTTCGAGGCAATCAACCCACATCCATTCCATACAACTTATATATTTATTCATTTATTATTATTATTATTATTTAAGTCATATCTTCACGTTGGTGACCAAGGTAACCTTCAACTCTGCAAGCCCATACAGTACGTCATGAACTCTCGATCGATCTTAATTAGCACCTCCCATGGATATTTTCCATAATGTCGATGTTACTGAATTATACTCCTCCTTCTCATTAGATGTTGGAGCTCTTAATAGTGCATGATGAGTTGTTTTTGGTCACCGGAGATGGGTGTTATTGTTGGAGTTCTCAATGGTAAAATGCGTCTCCAGGTGAACGATTTCTTGTTCGATTGTTGAGTTATGAAGCTCTGAGTACAAGAGCAGAGCTCTACGATTTCCTGTTGTTTCTCCTTAAATTCCACAGGCCGACGAGAAGAAGACTCCACATCAATGCTCACATCTTTTTGTTGTTTTCAACTTCAATGTCTTCATCGCTGCTTGTTCTCTTGCCTTAGACTATTTTTTAATTTGAGCTATCTTCTTCATTCCTGCCCCTTGAAACATGATAGGGTTTAACGAGATTATCTATAGTTTTCCTCAGATGCAGGAGTTGTTGCTTCAATGCATTAGTTTTGTTGAGGTATGAAGCTCTGAGTACAAGAGCAGAGCTCTACGATTTCCTGTTGTTTCTCCTTAAATTCCACAGGCCGACCAGAAGAAGACTCCACATCAATGCTCACATCTTTTCGTTGTTTTCAACTTCAATGTCTTCATTCGCTGCTTGTTCTCTTTCCTTAGACTATTTTTTAATTTGAGCTATCTTCTTCATTCCTGCCCCTTGAAACATGATAGGGCTTAACAAGATTATCAATAGTTTTCCTCAGATGCAGGAGTTGTTGCTTCAATGCATTAGTTGGTGAACTTTAATTTAGAGGTCTTGATCTTAAGCCCATGTATTCTTGGCCCAGAGTTAGGGATTGCTTGCTTTGTAGTCTTCCAATTACCAAGAAATAAGTTCCTTTGTAGTTGTTTTGTCCATCTTCAATAGTTTAGCTTATTCAACTCTTCAGTTTTCAATTCTGTTGAAGCCTGATCATCTGTTGAAATCTTGAAGCAATTTGTTGGGTTGTGACTGAGCAAAGTTTGGTTATTGACTGAGCTCCTTAGCATCTTTATATAATCCTTCTCCTTTAATCGGGACAAGAGCATTTCTCTTGCACATGTAGTAGAGGGAAGAGAAAAATGGAAACCTTCTCTTTCTTTTTTTCTTTCTTTCAATTTTCGAATTTCTTCTCTCCTTCTCATCCTCCTCCTCATCTAGAAAGTTGTCTGGCATCGGACTGGACTTTATTAGGCCTTCATCTTGTTTTTTTATTATATATATTTTTTTATTCGATCGGGAATTGAAGTGGAGATTTGCTTGCCATCTTCTCCTTCAGAGCTATCCTTACCTTCAGGCCTCGTAACCTCTAGCACCGTGGGATCGGGAGGAGGGCTCCAATGGTAGCGTACCAGTCTTCTCATACTCCTCCTTAGGCTTCACAACCTCATGGATCAGCAATGTCGTGTAACAACAATTATCAATAATGAGATTTGGGGCACCACAGCAACCCCAGAGAAGGCATTGCTTTAGCGCACCACTAGTACTCTTGTAGAATTTCATCCTTCCAAGTGAACACAGCAGCCGAATCACTGGCAATGGCCGAGGCAGCATGGTCTTGTGTGGAGAAAATGTTGCAAGATCACCATCCGACCTCGACGGTGAGGGCAGTAAAGGTTTTGATGAGGGTGGCAGTCTGTAAAATCACATGGAGGGAGTCACCGATATAGACTCCAGCAAAGGGTTTTGGTGGGTCGACATGGTAGGGCATGAGACCCGGTATCTATATCTCGGAAAACTTGATCTCGAGTCGGCTGAAGTTGGTATGAGATATATCCTTGACCTTAAACTAGCAACCAGGGACCTTCTTCTCATTGAGCAGCACCATAGTTGGAACTTGAGGAAGGGGAGGAGCCAGAATGGAGAGTGTTGAAAGCGGAGTATTAAACGACAACCAGCAACAGCGACAGCGATGTAGAGCGGCTTCAATATATATATATATATATTTTGGTGACAATGATGAGTGCTAAAACCTCCGTCTTCAACTCCTCTTTGGGCTTCTTGATCTCTTCCATTTTCACGAGCTCCTTAGCATAAGCGGCAGCAGTCGGTGGGCATCAACATCAAGCGACGATGGCAACACCAGCGACAATGTCAGGCAGCGGAAATAAATTTTTTTTATTTATATATATCTATATGTAAGTATGGAAGGAGAGGAACACCTTCGTCTTTTCCTTTTCGTTCTTCTTCGCCTTTGTCCTCTTCGTCTTCTTTTTGTCTTTCTTCTTCTATCTTGCTCTCGCTCTTTCTTCCTTCGCCTTCGTCTTCTTTTCTCCCTTTTTAAAGATTTTCGCAAGGCGGTTGCGCGGTTGCCGATGGTGAAGCGATGCGTCGGTTATGAGGCAACGTGGAGCGGTTACGCATGAGCAGTTTGTAAATGCATGACAGCCACGACAAATTTTATTTATTTATACTCATATATATTACACATTGATTGATCGTGGGGCGACCTTGCCCCAAGTCCCCACATTTTTTATGTATTTTATTTTATTATTATTATTATTTTTTATTTTTTTATTTTTTTTATTTTATCTTCATCTGATTTATATATTATTTTATTTGATTTTTTTTTATTATGTTTATCTGATTTGGATTTTTTTTATTGTTATATTTATATTTATATATATTTATTGTTGCATTTATATTTATTTTACTTTTATCATCTTTATCTGATTTTTTTATATTATCTTTGTCTTATTTTTATTTGTATTATAAATTTTTTATATTACCTTTTAATTTAATTATATATATATCTCATTATTATTATTATTATCATTATTATTATATACTATATATATATATATATTTAATTTGCCTCATGATTTGTATTAATCGCTGATCTTGAGATTTAGATCGCTTCGAGATCGGTGTTATAGGTTGGTCTTGAAATTTGGATTGCCTCGAGATCGGTGCTCTTAGCTGATCCAGAGATTTGAGTATTTTTTTTAGATCGCCTTGTCTTGGTTGATCTGGAGATTTAAATATTTAGATCGTCTTGAAATATATGTTCTTAGCTGATCCTTGGATTTGAACATTTAGATCGCCTTGAGATCGGTGCTCTCGGCTAATATGAGATTTGAGTATTTTAGACTGCCTCAAAATCGGTGCTCTGGCATGGTCTTGAGATTTGTGTATTTTGGATATTTTGGATCGCCTTGAGATCGGTGCTCTCTGCTGATCCTGAGATTTGAGTATTTTAGACCGTCTTGAGATCGGTGCTCCTGACTAGTCCTGAGATTTGTGTATTTTGGATATTTTGGATCGCCTTCAGATCGGTGCTCTAGGCTGATCCTGAGATTTGAGTATTTTACATTGCCTCGAGATCGGTGCTCTTGGCTGATCCTGAGATTGTGCATTTTAGACCATCTTGAGATCGGTGCTCTCGACTGGTCTTGAGATTTGTGTATTTCAGACCGCCTTGAGATCGGTGCTTTTGGCTGGTCTTGAGATTTGGATATTTTGAATATTTTGTCTAAATTAGGAGATACATTTAATTTATTTATTATTATTATTTTTTATATAAACAATATATTGTTTATTCTTTAGAAAAGTGGTTTGATGAAGTGTTTTATGTATTAATGTTTTCAAAAGTCATATTATGCTAGTCATGATTCATATACGTATATGTGTTGTTACTTGTGTAAATGTTGAAATGTTTCAAGATTATATATTTTATTGCAAAAGCTTGGTTATTGAAAATTCAAATAGTTTGATTTCATATTCTTTTAGAATTGTGCTAACTTATTCACTGAGTGATTTTGGTTACTCACCCTCTCCCTCCTTTCCAAACTTTAACATTTAGTGGCATTGGGGCAGGATGGAGTGCTAAGCATCCTCCTATCTATCTTTCCTATGTTTCTACTTGAACATGTTGCATTGTATAAGGACATGGATACACTAGTGTGCTTGACACTCTATATTCATAATTTGTATGCTTGTCTATTTTTTTTGAAAATCTTGGTTGTAATTGTGACGAGCATATCTCCTTGAACTCTATTATCATGTTATGGTAATGTCGCTTCCTTTATGTTATCTTTGTGTTCCATATTTTGTACATTTTGAACTTATGAATTGTGTTCAGTACTATTTCGTCCTAGGTGTTTGTTAGCCTTATGGTGACTCGAGGGTTGTGTGGCGTGGGTGTCCCTTCTTAGGTTATCACGTGCCGGTCCCACGGGACGAGGTGTGACAGCTATAAGAACTACCAACATATCCTTCACCTAACCCTAATCCATTACCCTAGGTATTTTCCCCACAAGGTCCACTCTAAACCAGCACAAGATTCCAAAATAAAAAAAATATTCATGACCAAACACAGTACAGTAACATTCTCTATCATGAGATAAAGATGAGCAAAATAGCAAGCTTTGAACATCATACTCTCCCAAATAGCAATCAAGGTATGCAATTGAAGTTAACCCAATTCTGCATGCTTGCAAACGTACAAGTAGAGACACCATACAAGACATGGATCAAGAAAATGACTAGATCTTATCTAATGAACTATTGCCAATATCACCCTAAACATAAGAGATCTAACCGATGAAAGTATTCACAAGATCGTAGACTATACACACCTGTGATCCCTCTCCTTGGGAGCAGCTCATGGAGAAAAATCCAATGCTTTGAACAAAGAAACTCCTTTTCTCTCCATTGCAAACAAGATCAAGATACTAGAGAAAATGTGGGACGTGCTATAGATGCTTTCTTCATGTAGCATGGCTGGGATTTCAAATAAAACAAGCTAAGATTTGGAAACAGTTTAACAAAATGATAAGGATGAGAGGTAACTTGTTATTACTATTTTTAAATTGGTGGAGTCCACACACCTCTCAAATAAATCAATATATGAACAAGAAATCCAGTAAGTAGTATAAGGTGATGATTGGAGTTGATTTCTTGGCCAAAGAGGTCCAACTTGCAGACCAGCTATTTACTTAATTTGTAGGTGAAACATTTGCAGTCTTGCATTTTTATTTTGTTATCTTTGCCTTGTTAGTTGCTTGATGGATGCATCGGTGTAACATAAAATTAAAGCTGATGTAAATTTATTTTTTCAATATTTTGGATTCATGCCTTGCTCATTTGGATTTGTATGTTTACTTGTGTTTATTTCAATGCTATAATGTTCTTGTCTTTTGTTTGCACACATTTAAGATCATTAAATACAAGCCATTTTTGTTCATAGAGATTGTCTTAGTATCAACTATACTATGAGCTTTGGCATTTCTGTCATGTATAGTTGATCTTGAAGATAATTATTTTAAAGAATAAATTGAGAAATTCAGGAATGATGTTATTAACATAAATGCAGATTCCGTGTTGTGTTTTTAGGTGGTGGATGCCTACATACCTTCCTGTTTCAAGACAGTTCAGAGAGTAGCGCCCTACACAAAATATTTTGCAAGCTTCTGGAATGATCAAGATAAGCATCATTCTTATTTATATAGTTAATTAGCTGATTCCATTTAATAGATTATTCTCCTGTAGTCATAGTAAACTCATATAATAGAATTAATAGATCATTTTCCTATATATTCTTGTAATTGACATCTAGTTGTAGTAGGGCTATACTGTTAAATATTTCAATTTTGCAAATAGAATTTATTACTTGTTGTATGAGGTGTTACACTAGACATTGGACTTATTGGGTTTGATCAATGATGGAAGGTGGGATGCCTACATGCCTGAAAAGCTAGTTTTGAGTAAGAAGAGGAAGAGAAGAAAGGGGAGAAGAGAAGGGAAGAGAGAGGAGTGGAGAAGAGAAAGGAAAGATGAGGAATAGGAGAATAATTATATTCCTTATCGTGGTCCCTTTAATTTATTGAAAGCAACATGCATTTTGTAACAGTTTGCCACATGAACATAAAATTCCACGTGAACATAAGACTCCATTCATAAGCAAGATAAGACTCTATACTAATTGCTTAACATAAGATTTCATTAAATGGAGATTACCACTAACCCCTTTATGTGACAAAGTTCATGTACTTCACAGTTCGTGTCGACCTTCTATCGGTGCGCTTGCTCTTACAAATTCTGGCCATGTCGTTCACCACATTGCCATGCAATACATCAATCAACCATGATGAGGTTAGCAAAACAATTTTTTCTGTGAGATAATATGAGAGAAGTGTATCTTCATTAGGGTAAAGAAACCCATATAAATATACAAGAGTGGTGTATATTTAGAGTATATACATATAGAGTATACACAATGCATGTACATATGATAAGTGCTTGTGTATTAGTAATACGAAATATTCTTTTCTTACAATGAGCATTACTTTTCTCATATTTTATCACTCATACATGTGTATTTGTGTTACTTTTGTGCATGTAGGGTTGTAGAGACAAGTGTGGAAGAAAGAAGCCAAAGTAGATTGTGAATACACTTTGTTGAAGAAATCTTGGAGTGAACAAACGTGAAGACACAAGTTGTGCTCAAAGACATATAAGTGTGTACCAACCTTCGTTGTGCTCGAGTGAAGATGTAAATTGGAGGGGCACAAAGGCAGTTACGCTTATGTGTTCTGACTTGTGCAATGTTAGTAAGATTGTCGTCAAATGTGATTTTATTGAAGATGCAACTCGATCTACCGCATGGATGTGTGCCCATTCATGTGGCCTCGATGAAAAGTGTGAATGCGGGAGTATTTTGGCGGAGTACTGTAGTAAATTACTGTAACAGCTACTGTTTACAGGCCGCTGAAAAATCAATTCCTGTAGATTCACACGGGCAAATGGAAATTCCACACGCCCGTGTGGATGCCCGATTCCAGCCTATTTAAAGCCGCGACTTCAGCCCGTTTTGGAATCTTTTGCCCTATCTTTTTCTCATCTTTTCTCCATCTTTAGGGGTGTTCACGGGTAGGATTTGGAGAGACTTTGGCAATGGTTTTGGAGTGGTTCTACGGCCTTCAACACCGCGTTCCTTCAGAATATAGTTATTAGGGAAGCTTTTGTCGGCATCAATTCGGCGAGGTGTGCCCTAGGCTTAATGAGGGAACCCTTGGAGAAGACAAAGATGCCCCACAAGACCATCGATATGGACTACAAGGGGGTTTTACTTATGGTTTGCATGCTTTTACTTTCGATTTCATTATTGATTGTATCTTGCTCCATAGAGAGCTAAACCCCTAGTGGGTACTTGGACTTGTAAACCCTAGGATGATATTATTTCTTTGACCTTTCTATTTTGTTTCTTTAATTGATGTCTTTAATTGAGTTCTAATCTTGAATGCTTGTTGAATGGGTTTTCCCTTAGAGTGACACTAGGGTTGAGAGCCTACATTCGTAATCCTTGTGAGTGAGTGACACACCATGAGGGTTAGACAAAGCAAGATTGGAGAGGGTCGAAAGTGTGAGTTGAGAGGTAGCGGAATGTCCCCTTTCCCCTCCAGTGTGATTTATCCTACCTCCACGTTCCAAGAGTTTTTTGCGGTCACAATAGAGTAAAGTGCTAAGAGACGAACTCCGCTGGGGTTTAGTTGCGCAAGTAATAGAGTGAAGCATTGAAGTAATCCTTAGTATCTGGAGCTTAATTGTGACTAGGGGTCTTTTGCCTGGAGCAAAGGGTTAGATCTATGTTAGGGAATAGGGTTTATCACTTGGAGTCCCTAGAGCTTTAAGCAACTTTGCACAGTGTGAGGTGTTGAGACTAAGCGATTTCTCTACCGGGGTATAGTGTAGGGTTAGTCACTATTGACCTTAGGTTTGGGACCGTGTATTTTAGGATTTCCACAACTCATTAAGTATCAGTCAGGAGACATAATAGTTGGGTTTGCACTTGAAGCAATAGTCCTAGGGGGAGTAATGTCCTAGTGCCCCACTTTCTATCGATTGACTTTCCTCTCATTTTTTTATAGTGTCTCCCTTTCTTGTTCTTTTTATTTATTTTCATATTGATATTGTTCACACCACTATCGATCCATTTTCACTTTAGTTAAATAGCAGTCCTTGTGTTTCTGATCACTATCCCTTGTGGATATGACAACCCACTCACTAGGGTATTATTACTTCGGCAAACCCGTGCACTTGCGGAACATACGCATTGGCATTTGTCAACATATATATATACTATCATTCTAACACACCCCCTCAAACTCATGGTGGGTCATGAACTGAGAGTTTGGTAAGCAAAAATTGAAAGTAAGAAATAGTATAAGCCTTTATGTAGAGATCAAAAACTATTGTAAAAAGGGAATATAGGGAAGAAGAATACTGCCAGTAAGGTAATGATGATGAACAAAGTGAAGTGTAACCTCATGATGCTTGGTATGCTCATGAAACACAGGGTTAGCGACAATTTTGATGGCACTTTGGTTATCACCATAGATGGGAGTAGGAGTAGAGACTGGACACCAAATTCTATCAAAAACTGAAGCAACCAAAGAACCTCTTTGGCAATAGATGACACAGTGCCATACTCAACTTCAGCAGTAGAAAGAGTAACTGTAGATTATTATTTCTTGTTTTTCCAAGAGATAAGTGAATCACCTAGGAAAGTACAGACACCAGTAGTGGATCATCGATCATTAGAATCACTTACCCAATTACCATCAAAATAGGCGTGAAGCTCAAGAGATGACGTGGCAGAGAAAAAGAGAGATCAAGTGATAGTGCCACGTAGGTAATGTAGAACTCGTAGAAGTGCAGCATAATGAGTAGAGTAGGGTGCACTAACAAAATGGCTAAGAACATGAACAATATGCGTAATAGCTGGCCGAGTAATGGCAAATAAACAAGAGCAGCGACAAGTGCTTGATAAGAGTGCGATCAGGCAACAGTTCACCATCAAAAGATGAGAGTCAGTGATAAAGCTCAATAAGAGTAGACATAGTAGGAAGGTATGTGAAACAGGCTCAATGAAGGATATCAGAAATATACTTATGCTAGGACACCAAGTAGCCATTATGAGAATAAGCGACCTCAAGATCCAGGAAGTAATAAAGAGGACCAAGTCTTTCATCTAAAACTCAGTGTTTAATCATCATTTTAGAGAAAGAATAGTATCAGCATCATTGTCAGAAATGATCATATCATCGATATAATGAAGAAGAATGGTAAGACCAAGCGGAGTCTGATGAGTGAACATAGTGTAATCATGAGAACTCTCGGTAAACCAATATCAAGAATTACAGTGGGAAATCGCTCAAACTAGGCGTGAGGAGCCTATTTGAGCCCAAAAATAGCCCGATGAAGATGACAGACATGCCGAGAAGGATGAGAGAGACCAGGATGGGGAGTCATGTAAATGTCCTAAAAAAGATCCCCATGTAAGAAAGCATTGGTCACATCTAACTAATGAAGGGACTAGCTATAATAATGAAAAGAAAAAAAAACAGTGGTCAACTTGGCCACAGAAGCAAATGTCTCATCATAGTCAATGCCATACTCCTGAGTGAAACTGCAAGCAACAAGGTGTCTTATGGCACTCAATGCTTCCATCAGCTCGATCTTGACCCGGTAGATCCACCGACAGCTGATAGAAGAAATATCGGACGGAAGGGAAACAAGTTCTCATGTATAAATGTGTTGAAGAGCATCAAGTTCTTCTGTTATAGCATACTGCCAATGGGGATGCCTCACAGCCTCACGATAAGATTGCAGGTCGAAATGATAGTGAAAAGTAGCAAGAAAGGCCTGTAAATCAAGGAAGTAGGTACAGAAAAGAGAAAGTGCATACGGGCAGAAGGATGATGAATACGATTTGGGTAATAATGGGAGACAACAGGAGAATCTTCATGAGAAAGTGAGCCAGTTGGGAGAGGAGTCAAATCACTAGAACCATCAATGCACTCAAAAGATAGGAATGGAAGAACATAAGAAATGTTATAGGAGACTTTAGGAGAAGGTAGAGAATTGTCAGTGATGGTGGAACCAGGAAAAACTATTGAAGAGAGAGGAGATAACACACTAGAGGAAGATTGAAGAAAGGTAAGATTTGGAGAAGATGGAGAAAAATAAGGTGTGTTTTCAAGAAAGGTAACGTAACGAGAAATACGAAGATTGTGATATAGAGGATTATAATAGCAATAACCCTTGTGTTAAGAGCGATATCCTAGAAAAATACACATGGCAGAATGGGGAGAGAGTTTGCTCCGCTCAATAATGGGCAAAAGGATGAAACAAGTACAACCAAAGATATGAAGATAACCATAAGAGGGAGATTAAGAGTAAAGACGCTCAAAAGAAGTGATGTCAGAAAAAGTGAAAAAAGGAGTTCTATTGATGAGATAGACGAAAGTAAGAATAGGCTCACCCCAGAATGTTTGAGGGACAGAAGAAGTAAAGAGAAGTGCACGAGCAGTGTCCAGGATGTAACGATGCTTGTACTCAGCAATACCATTTTGAGTAGGTGTGTCAGCACATGATTACTAAGAAATAGTGTCGTGGGCTGATAGTAACATTAGAAAAGATGTAGAAAGATACTTGTGTGCCCAGTCAGAGCAAAATACCTTAATGTGTTTACTGAATTGAGTATATACTATTTTTGCAAATTGAGAATAAATGAAAAAGACCTCATATCAATAATCCATCATGGAAAGCCAAGTATATCGCGAGAAGGCATCAATAAAGCATATATAGTAGAAGAAACCACCAAGAGATGAGGGTGGGGTAGGGCCCCAAACATCGGAGTGAACAAGATCAATAGTAGATTCTAAAAGAGATTCACGTGATGAGAAGGGAAGAGCTGTGTGTTTAGCTAGCTTCAACCCAATACAAGGATGTAAAGAAGAAAAAGAAGATGAAACAGAAACAAGACTACTTGAAATTGTAAAGATTTTTAGGCGAGCACTAGATAAGTGACCAAGGCGACTGTACCAATGATCGAGAGAATACACAGAGACAGCAATGTCAAATGACTGAAGAGTGGAAGGATAAAGATGGCCTAAGTGATAAAGTCCTCCAACTCTACAATCGATCTCAATCCTGTGGCTTGTAAGATGGTCATGCACAGAACAATCAGAAGAAGAAAAGGTAACTGTGAGACTATGATCAGTGAGCTGGCTAACAGAGAGAAAATTTAGAGCTAAGCTAGGAACATGATGGACATCAGGAATGTCAAAGGAAGTGGACTGAAGATGACCACACTGCGTGACAAGATAAAGGCTACCATCAGTAGTGCGAACACTAGAGAAGGAGTGAGGAGTAGAAATAGAAACTAGGCTAGAGGCATCTGTAGTCATATGATGAGTGGCAGCGGAATCTAAAATCTAGGAGGAGGAAGACATAACAGAAGCAACAGACATAGGAGAGGAAGTACTAGAGTGCATAACACGTTACATGGCATGAATCTACTTGGTAAGCTAAGCACCTTGAGAGAGTAGATTAACAAAGGAAGAAGGAGCTAAAGCTGTAACAGAAGTGGCATCAGGGGATGAAGAGATGGCAGAAGAATGAGATGGAGAGAGGCTGCTGCTGCGGCTTCTACTGCCTTTGCTGAAGCTTAGGATACTGACTCTTCACATGTCCAGAACGCTTATAGTAACGGCACATGATAGAAGATCCTGGAGAAAGGGATAGCGAAGTAGAAGCTGATAGCACAAAAGAGATGGAAGATATCTGAGAGGAGTGTGGAGAGGTCACAGCAAAGACTGTATCAGTAGAGAGAAGTCAGAAGAGAGTACGCTTAGCCAAGTCTCCTAAGTAATGGTACTACAAACAACATCATCAAATGAAGGAAGAGGGTCCTGATTGAGTAACTAACTGTGAACAACCTCAAAGTCAGGATGAAGACGCATCAAGAACTCAAAAGTGCGTTGTATTTGGTGAAACTAAGTGTGAATTTTGCAACATTTGCATGTCAAGCAGGTAGATGGCTCCAAAGAATCAATCTGCCTCCACAGAGAACGCAACTCGGTGGCAAACTCTCTGATGGAGTGCTCACGTTGTTGTACGTGAGTAATATTTTACAAAATGATATACTATTGAGCAGGGCTAGAATACTCAAACATATGACTCAAGTGTTCCCACATCGCACAAGCAGTATGAAGATGTCTAATCTCCATACAAATGACCTCATAAGACTGACAAATAAGTGTCATGGTATGATGATCAGCGAGAGTCCATGATGGGTTAGGCTCAGAAGGCTGGGAAGAAGTACCATCAACATGTCAAGCAGTTCCAAGCCAAGTAAGATAATACAAATGATAGTAAACCATTCTTTGTAATTGGAGTCATTGAGTTTGACGTCCATAGGAGCAAGGAAATTTGGAGAAGATGAAGATGAGGTCATTTTATAAGAATTTTTATTGCTCAGTGTATAAAATATGCCAAATTTTGTGGTGCCAAAAAGCATGTTGATTATGAGAGTGGGTTTATAGCCCAATACCTTTATTTGCTGGTTAAGTGCATATAAACTAAACAATTAATTTCCGGTGGTGTGTGTCCTTACATGTGACTTGTTAATTTTGTATATATATATATGAAATTGATTAGTTTATACATATGATTTTTACACCTGTTCCTGATTTAATTTATAAATTTTAATTGAATTAGATGTATCATTAATAAACCTAGCCAAAAAGCAGTAAATAAGAGAAAAAATAAAATAAAAACTTATTCATCATTATGGAAATATATATATATATAGGAAAAAGATCATCTAGGTAAGTCCCTAGATTTAAAATCTAGGGACGTTTTAAATCTTAGCCGTTGGATCATCATCCAATGGTTGATTGTCTATATAGACAATGTACACTTTTTTACTGTTCATGATCACTGTACAACACTGTAGAACGTGGTTTCTACTGTTCATAAAGATAAGAGCCGTTAGATTACCATCCGATGGCTATTATGGACATCCCTAGATTTGAAATCTAGGGACGTCCCTAGATGATGGGTCCTCATATATATATATATATATATATATATATATATTCAGTAATTCTCTTTTAATTTTCAAAACAAATCAATACAATATAATTCATTCAATATCTTTATTCATACAAACATACAAGCAAAAATAAAATAGAAAAGGATTCGTGCTTGCATAACCCTTCAAAATGAGAAATTGCTTATATACCAATATAAAAATAATATTTGTTTATATATTTGTATAAGTTATTGTTATTTGTTTGTATACCTTTTAATTTATTTATTCATACAAACACCCAGGCAGAAGTAAAATTAAAAGCAGTTTTTTTTATTTGCATGTCCCTCCAAAAATGAGAGTTGCCTATACACCCTTATAAAAATAATATTTGTTTATATACTCCTATAAATTATAATCATTTGCTTATATATCCCTTGTATCCATTTTTTCCTTTTTTTAAAGAGCCCTTGTATCAAAAGTTAACTAGAAGATTTAAATATATATATATATATATATTTCCTCTCCTCTCTATTTATTTTTAAAAATGAAAAAAAAAAATTCACGTATATTTAGTGAAATTGCAATTTGATTTTCAATAATAAGATATATAAACAAGTAAAATATATTTTTTTAAGGACATGAAGACAAATATGATTTTAATCAATCCACTGATAGCCAGGTGGTATTGACACAAGCAACCATGGGTAAGGTCCAGAATTGATCTTTATGTAAAAATAATATATCCACACTGTAGTAGTACTGTTTATCACTATTTCAAACCCATCTCTATGATAGTGTTTAAATAGGTTTAAGAGATCTCTTGTGGCTATGAGAAGTGTTGTATCCATCTCTTCTAGAGTTGCATGACAAGGGAGTTATTAACTCGATTTAGTTTTAAAAATCTTCTAATCATGTATTGGTAAAACTTTCATTGCTTTCTATAACACCTGACTGAATTAATGAATTTTTAAGTGATTGATAAGCCACTGTAATAGATGTACCACCACTGTACATACATGTCCCTTAACAACCCCTTAATGAAGCAACATTTCTTATCTTTGTTAAAAAAAAACCAAAAATAAAATTAGAACATATAAAAATGATTTTTGATGAGAATATTATCAATTATGCTATTTATAGATGTATCCAGCCAATTCTCAAGCCATAAAAAAAAAACCAATAGAAATGAATTCTGACCGTTGTCCAACGGTCGAATTGGAAGACCTTTCATTTATTGCATATAAAACTTGTTCCTATAAGAAACATCACCATCCCATCTTTCTTCTCTCATTCTCTTCAGTTCTTCTCCATTATATTTCTTTTCCACTCGTTAAATCCCCAATTTTGCTTTTCAAAACTCTCTCTCTCTCTCTCTCTCTCTCTCTCTCTCTAGATATATATATCTTTTTTCTCATAAACTTGAGAACTTTCTTTGATTGGCTTTGTGATTATATAAATTCTATTTGCATACAAAAAGAAGTGAGTTTGTGATTATATAAATTCTATTTGCATACAAAAAGAAGTGAGTGAAAGGAAAATGGGTTTTGTTGTGGTGATATCTTTGCCACTGATCATCTTTGCAATCATACTTGGTTTTGGATGCTACTTCCTCGGAAGAGCCAAAGGCCGGCAAGACATGCGCACCGGCGTCGGCGCTCAGGTTTACGGCTCTCCAACGCCGCCGCAGGGGATCACCGGACCGGAACCTCACTCTTCTTCTACTGTCACTCAAATTCATACCAAGGAAGGTCCTGATAATGTTTGAGGCATCAACAAGAGTATTCACAATAATGTTCTTAGAGCTCTTTGTTATCTAATGTATCCAGCTGAGCTTGTGATTATTCTGTTTGTGTGATAATATTGATATTTGAGTTTGTAAATTTTCATAATTTTATTATTGTTTAATATTGTTTGTGATAAATATAAATTTTATAATTTGGGTTCAATTATTGGAAATTTGATTGCAAAGTTTATTTTTATTAAAATAAATAATAAATCACTTGAGGGGAAGAAGAACCAAAAATTCAGGTTGATTGCAAAGTTTGGAATGCTTAGATTTTAAGTTAAAGCAAAAGGTTCTCTGTGTCTTCATTGTTCCAGAAGTTTTTAGGCTGTTGGAGTCTTCTTCTTTATAAAATATAATTCTTTTCTAACATACTACTAAATGGAGTAAATTTTTTGGGAGGTACCCAAACTTTGACCTTGTATCTTTTCGGTATCCCAACTTTGATTTAAATCAAAACGGTTACCAAGCTATGATTCTCTTTCACCGGCAGGCCACCCAAACAATTCCGGCCCAAATGTGCTGATGTGGAGGCCGGTTTTTACACACTCAGCCTTTGAAATCCAAGTGTCTGCCACGTCAATCTACCACATTAGACCACATCACCCAAATTGCCAGTTCAGCACAAATTAAATCTAAATGCTTTTCTCTATTTCTCTTCCTCTTCGTCATTGTCACAGAGATAGGGTGAGAAGAGTGGCCGGAGATGGTGGACAACCACGACAAGGGAAAGAGCGACGCGCTAGCGTTGTCACTGTTATGTAGGGTGAGCAAGGTTGCGATCTCCTTCCTGATGAGCAAGAGTGGTCGCAACAAGATGGATTTGTCCTTAAAGTCACCGACGAGGGATTGCTGGCAGAGGAGACAAAGGGATTAGTTGGTGGATTTGTTATTTGTTCATTATGTTGTTTTTGGTGCCTTGAGGGATTATATTTTTGTATTTATTGTGTAATTTTTGATGATGGGTTTGCGGGGATGTGCATCAAGGATTATTTGTTCGATTGTTGATGTTGTAGATGTGGTTGTTGTCTTGCGAGTTTTTTCTTTTTTCGGCTATATTATCTTGATGTTTAGAGTTTGTGAAACATCTGCAGTTCTACTTTGATTAAATTGAAACACTCAAATTGGAGTTTCACAAAGTATTGAATTTAAATCAATACATCTATTGAATGTTATCTGGTAAAGCAATGAGTCAAATTTTGTGAAAGATGCTCCATATATATATTTAATGGAGTGAAACTGCAAAAGCAATGAGACACTTAGTGAAACTGCAAACTCAGTGGAAAAAAGATGGTTCATAAAACATGTGTAAAAATTGCAAAAAGGAAGTTTATATAATCTGCAGAGAGTGTATTACTAAGATAAACAAGTGAAACTTCCCTTTTTGCAAAAGTAGAATTGCAAAAAGGAAGTTTATATAATCTGAGTTTATATAATGCGTAGATGTGGTTGTTGTCTTGCGAGTTTTTTCTTTTTTTGGCTATATTATCTTGATGTTTAGAGTTTGTGAAACATCTGCGAGTTCTACTTTGATTAAATTGAAACACTCAAATTGGAGTTTCACAAAGTATTGAATTTAAATCAATACATCTATTGAATGTTTTTCCGGTAAAAGCAATGAGTAAAATTTTGTGAAAGATGCTCCACATATATATTTAATGGAGTGAAAGCGCAAAAAGCAATGAGACACTTAGTGAAACTGCAAACTCAGTGGAAAAAAGATGGTTCATAAAACCTGTGTAAAAATTGCAAAAAGGAAGTTTATATACCCAACTTTGTTGAAATTGATACTACAATCACTACTTCACTAGAATTTCTGTAAGTTAATACACTGATGGTCAATGCGTTACAAAAATAGGCACTGGATGTTAGTGCTTTACAAAAAGACAGTGTCATGTATACATAGGCATTGCATGACAATGCTTTACAAAAAATGATGACATTGAAATTTCATCTTGAAGTTATACTTCAGGAAACAAAAAAAAATAAAAATAAAAGGAGTCGCAAGCTTCTATGTTACTCAAAGGCCTTTCTTGTAAACATCTGATGCACCAGCAGGGGTTGCAGCTCCTGGTGGCACCCAAACTTTCCTCTTTTTGTCAGCATTACCTGGTCTTTTGCCATCCCTGTATTTCACTTGAGACTTCCCCACAGGAACATTGCCTGGTCCAGTGGATGATGATTTCGCAGGATTTGTAATAGCAATGAAAGTCTAAAATACAAGTAAATTCAGTCATTTTGTTTTGCTTATCTAACATAATTGAAGACCTTTGACTACACAAGTGAATTCAATATGTGTTATGATTATCCAACAGAATTTTGTTAAAGGGAATGATGCAATCACTAAAAATTTATTAGTATCAATCCTCACCTGCTGAGATGACATCCTTAAGTCATTTGACTGAGAGAAATTCATATCACTTTGTTCAGGAATGGTCTGTATATTTTGGTAAGGAAAGAAGTCAGAATAAGTTATTGACATGAACAGCCTAAACTAAAAATCAGAATGTGTGAAGTAAATACCTGTGCCACCTGATGGTGTGATGGTTGTTTGTTTGCTGCAGTCCCTTCAACAAGTGGGTAGAGTGCTGGGCTACCTTTGTTTCCCTAGTAGGCATGAGCATATAATTAAATTAAATTCACCATGAACTATTACCAGACATATATAGCTAACACCAAAAACCAAATGTGCATACCTTCTGCATTCCATGGAATCTTTTGTTATGCCCCACTGCACCACATATGCCACATCTCATCTTCACCCCTTTTTTGCTTACCTTTCCATTGTTGAACCCACTAGTTTCACCCAGATCTTTCCTCCTCGTCCTGGTTTTCCTGCCCTTCCTATTGTTTACTGCCTGTGGTGGGATGATTGGACCTTGGTCACTCTTAGGCCATGAATCTCTATCGTGGGTGGGACTCAAGATGTGACTATATGTTTCCATGAAAGTGCTTACTAAATAACATGAGTCAAGGTAATTTTCGGGCTTTTCCTTATTATAGTACATGGCTGACACTGAATGGCTACAAGGGATACCACTAAGCTGCCATTTCCTGCAGGAGCATGTGCATTCAATCTTATTCACAACAAATTGTCCATCTGGGCCTACCACTTGGTATTTATCTCCACCTGACCATGTAGTGCTGTAGAACCAGCTTAATTCTTTGGATTTCTCAAGTTTCTTTACAATTCTGGGGCAGTGTAGGGTTGTCACTTTTTGCATTGCATCTCTCATTTTCTGAATTCTCTTCATCAATTGTGTCCTCATTGTCTCATTCATTGTTATAATTCCCTTGGTCCTAGCTTCTAAGATGCAACTATTAAAAACTTCACACAAGTTGTTCAACAGAATATCACATTTGAACCTACTCTGGAATTGTGATCTACTCCAATGCTTTGCTTCAATTTTTTCCATGTACTCAAATGCTCCCAAATTCATTTGTTTTAGACCCTCTAGTGCTCTGTTAAATGCAGAGGTGTAAGTTGCCCTAGCACATGACCAAAGCTGGTCCTTAAGTGCTTTGCCTCTAAATGTCTTCTTGAAGTTGGTGTGGATGTGCCTAACACAATATCTATGCTCACACATAGGAAATAATTCAGCTATTGCAGGTATCAACCCCTATTGTTTGGCCAAGATAAGTGATGTAAGGTCATTCAATCACCCACATACAGGACAACAATGGGAAAAAATAAAAATAAAAAATCAGAAGATGCAAACACACATATAGAACAAGTTAAATGTAGTTGTAGTGAAAAAAAAAATAAGACACTTCAAGCACACATAACAAGTTAAATATGCACAGAAGGGCAGAGCATCCATAAAAAAAAAAGAACTTGGAAACAGAACTTGCAAGTTTTTGAGATACATTTAAATAGAAACAAAACCACAAGATACAACATGACATATATAACAAGTTAGAAATCAGAACTTGCAAACACACATGTAGATAAGACAAAGCATCAATTCCATAGAAGATTGAGAGTTTTTGAGATACCTTTAAATAAAAAAATAAAAAAAACACAAGATCTGATGGATAAGACAAAGCATACATATATATCTAAAACCAGGACAAAGCATACATATATATCTAAAACCAGGACAAAGCATATATATCTTAAACCAAAACCAGGACAAAGCATATATATCTTAAAACAAAACCAGGACAAAGCATATATATCTTAAACCAAAACCAGGACAAAGCATATATATCTTAAAACAAAACCAGGACAAAGCATATATATCTTAAACCAAAACCAGGGACAAAAGCATCCAATTCTCCATATATATAGTTTAAAAATCATTAAATTGCAAGTTGACATATAAAAAGAATTTACCTTTTGCCTATCAGTCATGAAGGCCCATTGGTGGTAGTTATTGATCATGAGGTCTTGAGCAAGAATTTGTAGAAACCATGTCCAATTTTTCCTTGTTCTCCTTGTCGACAACTGACCCATGCAATGGGTAGATGCGATCATTTGCATCTATCCCAGCTCGGCAGACAATAGCTGCCCCCATACAAACCTTTTAGGAAGCATCCATCCAATGACACCAATTTCCCCGCAACTTTGATAAGAAACACCGCTCTCAAAGGAGCTAGGCGGGACATACATACTTTCAAAGACCTCTTCATTGCATTTAATTATTCTCGTTGATCCACGGGTGTGTCCTCACTAATTCCACTGTAGTCATACAACACTGGCCATTTGTGATTCCTCATCACCATCTATGATCCTTACATCATTTTTAGAAAACATGGTAGAAGTTTAGATTTAGTTCATCCGACTTGTATGCGAAATATAAAAATTACTACAATTTCGATTTAGAGCACCTTTGAGCAATACACTTGGCTCAGTAGGGCTTTCAATCGGTCGATGTCTACTTCTTGATTAGTTTTCACGACTGCACAATGCCGACAGACTCTCCAAGCGGGAGTCCGCCCTAAATTGTTCAAGGTAATTCTTTTTGCTATCCACTGCACTAACATGTACATTATGATGATCTCTAGCACATTCATGCTCTAGCACTCCGGACTTTATTTGCAGCGTGCTTTGAGTACATGTCACCATTGGTGAGGCCCATAAGTAGAAAGGACACCCTTTCTTGCAAAAAGCTTTGCATTTTCTTCTTGGTGTTAGGCACCCGAAATTCATCACATACCTATTCTTAATCCCATAGGTTTTCACAGCCTCTTTAAACTGTTTAAAATCTCTAAATTTCATTCCAATTTTGAAGTGTGGGTTCTTCATGTCAACTTCTCCATTAAATTCAGAATACCTAGGTCTGGGTGGGAGTTGTCCCTCTTCATCCGTGGAAGAACGAGATTGTAACTCCTCCGAACCAACATAGTCGATTACGCATCATCATCATTTCCATCATGTGTAGCTTTTACCATCTAAATCACCATCCGCATTACATTTACCAGGATTGACTTTGACTTCATCCTCTGATTCCTCACTAAAACTATAGTCTGAATCTTGGAAATCACCATCCTCATCAACCTTTCTCCCCATTCCAGTACCCATGACTACAATTTCTTCCAAGTCTGCATCATCTACAGCCTCCTCTTCTTCCTCTGCTCCATATTGTAATAGTGCAGGCCCAATATTTTCACCTACTCCCACATCTTCATCATTGCAAACATCCACACCACTACCATGATCTGATGGCCTACTGGGAAGATTAATGCAAACATACACCTCTTTACTACACCCAATGGACATTGACATTGTTAGGGCATCTAAATCGAGTTTTGATCTCCTTATACCCTTTCTCACCACTTCTTGTATCTAACCACCAAAAATGTAGACCCTTCAATGTCTAAAGAAAAAAAATTCCTTGGCCATACTTATTAACTCTAGTTTGGAAATTTGGTCGAACAACAATAGTCTATGTATCCGAAAGAATGCCCTCTATTTCATCCAACTTGTAATGCAACCTTATCTTTGAATAACTCGAGCATCCGCACTATTAATAAATCACATACAGATTAACTTGTATAATTACTTCAATCAATTAATTAAAACAGATAGCAATAATTACAGTCACATAGCAAACCCAAATCAAAAGTCTTACAAGAGAAAGAACACTCCTTACATGATTAATTAAGAGAGGTTAAAGCTGATAGACAAAATCTTATTTTTGCACATATTTTTAACTCTAGATCTAAGTATTGAAGGGGTTTTTGTTGTCATCGAACTTTGGTTCGTGTTCTCGAGTCAAGTGCAATGTTCTCCGTACTAAGGAGAAGAGTTACTCGAACCGAGGCCAGGCCTCTATCTCAATAGCAAGTCGAGCAAGTGACTCTTATTTGAACTATAAACCTTAGTTCAAAAATATCAAAGCGGTACTAGTGCCTGCCTCATAGAAAAAACAAATCAATGGGGAAGAACATCCACATAAAATAACTTCTCCATCCATAAGAATAAAAAGCTGGAAAATTGACATTGGTGGCAGGACATATATATATTTAACAAGATAAAGACATTCAATCTATATTATGACAAATTAAAAACTGCCATTACAAATCAAATTCAATTAAATCAAGTTCAATCAATATATTCAAACCAAGCAAATAGTACAACCTATATTGGTGATGCAGAGATCTGTACATGTATAATTAAAATCACATACTAGTGCCTGCCTCATAGACAAAACAAAGCAATGGGCAAGAACATCCACACTAACTTGCCCATCCATAAGAATAAAAAATAGCAGACTAACATTGGTGGCAGGACATATATATTTAACAAAATAAACTCATGTAATCTATATTACTGGCAAATTAATCATGCAGTTACAAATTAAGTTTAACTAAATCAAGTTCATTCAATATAAATAAAATCATTCAATCCACACATATGTCTAAAAGTCTACCATCAGTGATACAATTTACTTCAATCAATTAAAACAGATAGCAATAATTAAAAACACATGCCAAACCCAAATCCAAAGACCTACAGCAGAAAGAACACTGCTTGCATGATTAATTAACTCTAGATCTAAGTATTGAAGGGGTTTTCTTGTACTGAACTTTGGTTCGTGTTCTCCAGAGTCAAGTGCAATGCTCTCTGTACTAAGGAGAAAAAGTTACTGAACCAGGCCAGGCCTCTATCTCAATAGCAAGTCGAACCGTGACTCTTGTTTGAACTATAAACCTTGGTTCAAAATATCAAGAAAGATACATATGTACTCCATCAGGTTTTCTTCAAGCCAATATTCAAACCAAACAAACAAGTTCCTTAACATTCATGGCAGGATATAAAAATTACACAATAAATAAAACCATCCAAATCAGTTCAGTTAATAAGTACACAAGGAAATTACATATCAAGCAAGTTAACCAGTTAACTGAGTTATCTCGAATAACATTGCAAATTAAGCATCTATTGATTTAATAAGAATGATAAGAGCTATCAGTGAACTCACAAATTAAATGGGAGACACTACACATGAGATAGAAGCAAAAATATTTTAAGAAAGATACAAGTGCATTCAAACAAGGGCAATATCTACTAATTTAATAAGAATGATAAGAGCTATTAGTTGCATGTGAACTGACAAATTAAATGGGGGACCAAATTAAATGGGAGACACTGCACAAGAGTAAAAAAATAGAAGCAGAATATTTTATGAAAGATACAAGTGCAATCAAACAAGTGCAATATCTACTGATTTAATAAGAATAATGATAAGAGAAATTAGAAACACATTAACTTAAATATTAAATGGAGACTCATAGGGTCCCAGGCAAACACTACTCATGTGAAAAAAAGCAAGCCCTGCAAACACTACTCATAATAAAGCTGCTACAATTGCATCCAAACAAGTTATAATTAATTACTAAAACTATAATATCTACCAGCCATGCAACAAACGAGTAAAGACTAAAACCCTGGAAACCCTACAAACCCTACAAAACCCTACAAACCCTACCTTCGATTCATCTTCCATTTCAAACTTCACACAGCCAAATAGTTGCAGAATGACTTCGATTTCAAAGAAGAGCACTTACGGTAAGCTGGGGCTTCTTCTCCTTCGGGCCGTACCTCCCAGTTAACAGACATCTTCACCAGCGAGCTTTCTTCCGTTCAACTGGCGACCACAAGCTTCTCTTCCTCGCTTACGACTAAGGCGAACACCATCACCTCTTCTTCAGCACTCTTCTTGTTTTCGAAACCAAGCAATGAGGACTGTCTCCTTCTTTCTTTCTCAAGACTGTCTGTTTCTTTCTTTCTCAAGACGAAAGAGGAGAAAGGGGCTTTGCTGACGCGTGACGAGCATTGTTCGACCCGTGACTCTCTCCATCGGCTGACGTGGAATTACAGTGTCCTGACGTGGCATACACTTGGATTTCATAGGCTGAGTGTGTAAAAACCGGCCTCCACATCAGCACATTTGGGCCGGAATTGTTTGGGTGGCCTGCCGGTGAAAGAGAATCATAGCTTGGTAACCGTTTTGATCTAAATCAAAGTTGGGATACCAAAAAGATGCAAAGTCAAAGTTTGGATACCTCCCAAAAAATTTACTCCTACTAAATGATAATTTGCAATTTGTTGTCTTCATTGTTCTTTTATTTTATTTTATTTCCTTTTTTTTTTCTTGCTTTTGAATAAAAAAAACAAACACTCAACTTTTAAAAAGGTTTATGAATTTGCTATTTATTTTCTTTACTCAAATAAAATCTTAAAAATATTCTCTCAACTTTCAAAAAGGTTTAGGAACTGATAAATTTGTTCTCTCTTTTAGAAAGGTTTTATGAATTGATAAAATTATATTAAAAAAGAAAAAGAAAAAAAAAAGCTGCTAAGGACAGAGAAATAAATACTAAAATAAAAAGTTACAAGGCCATCTCCACAAGTATTTTAAGTTATCAGCAGTGAAATGAAATGTTCTCTAAATTCCACAGCTATCGATTAAGATCATCACCATCTTCAGGGTTTTCAAGAGCAATCAGATGCTTCATGAAAGCAGCTGCAGCATCCTCTCTATTTTCCAGTTGCCCGAGTTTGTCGTAAACAATAGCCATCAAATAAAATGCTTCGGCCGATAATTTGTGATACTGCATCATATAAATGATATACCTCAAAAACAATGCTTCGGATGATACAAATGATAAAACATGTTATTACTGAAGGAAATCTCACCTCCAAAATTTCAAGCTCCTCTGCAGCTTGACTCAGGGGATCCAACACAACAGAAGGATCTTCGGAAACTGAAATTTGAAGATAGTAACAACAGTTTGCAAGAAACACAATGAATAATTTCAAAAACAGGCTTAAGAAAAGAATGTAAAAGAATTACTTGAAAAAGTTGGGTCGGATAAATGGCATTTCGCAAAGGCTATGTGTGCTCGTGCGCGTAGCTCTAGTCCTCCATGACCAAGAATCATTGGAAGAGTTCGACATACAAGACTTAATGCTCTCTTCGCATGAATTGAGCCCAGAGAGAGCCAGAGTTCAGCAATAGTCAGAGTAGCCGATGATTCGAGCAGATCCAAGTTAAATGACTGACAAAACGAAAGACTTGCTAATGCATAGGGGAGCCCCAGAACAGCATTTCCTGATTTCTGACAAAAAGGAAGAATGGAAGGAAAAATAACACCAGCTTTGTTGTGTCGATCCGAATGAACAAAATGAGGACATAATAAACGCCGAAAATGCAAGTGTTACCTTGTGTATTTCAGCAAGTAATAGAAGCACAGTAGCATTCTCAACTTGCATTTTGAATTTATAGCATTCGCAGAAAAGAGTGTGCGCTACAGCAGCTGCCTGGAAGGTTTAAAATTATAAGATGACAGTCAGGAAAAGCAGAAATCAATCCCTTGCAATGGTAATCAACAAAAACATCCAATCTTCGTAATGGTATTAACTCAAATTTCCAATAGTGCTGTAAAAAGAGCATGTCAAGCGTTGAGGATGTTTCTTTTGCAACAAATATTAATTCGGTCCTCATCAAATTAGGGAATCAAGGACGAAATTCAGACTGAATGGAACAACTGGATAAGCAATTTATATTTCCCAAGATGTCTGTAGTTGTCAGAAAGACTCAAGCACAAGATGAACCATTCTACAGTTACTGGCCAACGCTGATCTTCACAAGGAAAGCTCCAAAGGCAAGATGCAAAACATGGTCTCCAAAGGAATTATCACCTAGGATCTCTCATATTAAGGTAGTATTGACATGAGCAGCAACAGAACCAAGGAAACACAAAATGAAAAAAGAAATTTGGTGTCCAAGTTACGAAAATAAGCTAAAAGAAACAAAACCCAGTATTAAGGTTGTACAGACACCACATCTCAGCAGGACACACAACCTAAGTATTTTAGAGCATTGAATCTTCAGTTTGATCTTGCTTATATATACAGTGAATTTAGGGCTCAAGGCTTTCAAAGAAAACAGAACATCAAAGCTAAAGTCAAGAGAGAAAATCACAGAAGATAAAAAACTGACTTGCAATTCACCAAAAATGTTATAAAAGTATCCTAGTGCATCTTGAAGCCAAGACAGGTTTCAGAGTTTGAATGGACCAAAGGAATTTATTTAATCATATTGTAATAAAAAACAAAGAACTTGACAAACACGATAGCATTCAGACGGCCAAAGATCTGCATCATTAGTAGCAACCGGATTTGTGTTCTTATGATTTTACTCAAAGTTATAAAAAACAAAAACAAAAACAAAAACAAAACAAAAAAAAAAAAAAAGACATTGTTCCAAGAGGGAAAATGGTGGAATGGTAATACTAAAAACTACTCACAATAAAATAAAATAAAATAAAGAAAAATGAACTTATGATTGCAATATCTCACTGAACAAATTAATCTATTTACACGATAAATATATATATATAAAAAAAAAAGTGATTTTAGCATTTTAAAAAGTAAAAGTTAAAGTTAAAATATAAACCTGCGTTGCAATATTAATCTATTTATACAAAATTAGCTAGAGTCATGCAATTCAAAGCAATGAATTTGAGTTCTTAACATTGAGATCAAACCAGTGCGTCATCACATAGGAAGCAGGAATTAAGTTTATTTGGTTAATTCCAACCTTAGAGGCACAATATGAAAGAATCCAAATCAAGTATAATGATCATCTCATGCTTCCTCCCATTATTTTTCACTTGAGAATTCCAGTAATATGATGGATATTCATGGCAGATGAGACAATTTGATGGCAACTAGACATTGAAGTGCACGAGAAACTGTTCAGTTTACAAGCGACAAACAACTTAAAACATGTGGAACATATGCTGATGCAGAGCGATGCAAGATCTTTACTTTTATAGCCTTTTAATTAATTTTATTTTCGTTTTTATTTTATTTCTTTTAAATCTTTAATTTTTAAGGACCCTTATGCACCAAAAAAAAAACCTCAAAACTTTTATTTTCAACCGAGTCAGGTGGTATGAGCTAGGATGTCAACTGGTGGCGAGGGTGATGGTCTTCGTGATGATGATTAAGAGGCTAGAGCCTCTTTGCAAGGGGATGAAGTATTGCAACAATTGAAGCAACATTTGGAGAAACGGATGGATCTCACATTCCTGCGTTTTCAGGAGCACTTTAAATTAATGCACACAGGAGACACAATGACATGGAGTTGGCTCGTCGTGACCCAATTGATAGACGTGTTCCTGTCCCTATTTGTAGACAATTTATCTATGATGATTCGGAGGAAGAAGATTTTGAATCAAATCGGTTCGGTTGACATCAACAATATGAGGGCCAAAAGGCGAGAAATAATTATGGAGGTGTTGAATGGGATGCTGGATAATTCCGCTTGAAAGTGGGCATTCAATCTTTTAGAAGCATGAGTATATAAGAATTTTGAAACTGATTGCGGAAATTGACAAATTCTTTGACTACATGGAGAACCTTCCAAAAAAGCGAGTTCGATTGGTAGCATGCCGTTTGAAAAGGAGAATATCTGCATAGTGAGAACGGATTTAAGCCAAAAGAGAACAAGAAGGTAAAGATCTTGTACGAACTTGGTATAGGATGAAATATTTACAAAAGAGGGAGTTTATAACCCCAAATTACGAGCGGATCCTATTCCAGCAGCATCAACGTTATCAACAAGACAGTTGGTCAGTCCATGAATATACCGCAAAATTCATGACTGGCTGAGAGAAACAACCTTCTTAAGTCAAAAAGGCAACAAGTTGCTAGGTATTTGGAGAGATTGAGGCTAGCACTCAGAGACAGAATTAGGGTGCAAGTTATCTGAACTTTATCTAAGACAAAAAACATGGTTTTAAAGGCAAAGCTAATACTGCAAGAGCAACGCAGGAGGAATTATGAGGTTACAAGGCTGTAAGGTCTAATGAAAGGCTAAAGACGACTCAAGAATATACTGCTCGAGGCAACAATCATTACCAAAGAAATAAGGAGCCAGTCTATGCCAAACCTACCGTGGGGAAGTGTTTTAAGTGTAACCAACCTAGACACAAATCAAATGAGTATGATAGGCCTTTTCAGAAGCACTTATTGGTCTATTCTAGAAGAAATAAGATAAGTGAAGGGCAGAATGGTAAATTGGCGCCTACATAGCTAGTTACAAAAGGAGTCACAGGGGAACAGAAGAAGAGAGAAAAATTTGGGAAAGTAATCAGCTAAGGCTGGGCCTCTATCTTCCAGGGTTTGTTCTCTAACATTGGTGCGGTGAGCGTGGACCTGATGCCGCCGTCGAAAATGGAGAAAAGGGTTGATGCTGTGGAGAAAAACTTGGAATCGATGAGAGAGGAAATCAAGGATCTCAAGCTTCAAGGCTCGGATTCGAGAGCAAAAAGATGTCGGGAATGATGGATGAAATACTTCATTCTAGGCAACAATTAGATGAAATCCAATCCTTATTGGCGTCTTTGGTAAAGGGAAAGACACCACAAGAGGTTGAGCGACCATCACCACCGCCGATCGCTGAAGCCGAAGCTTGTTCTACCAGACCGGGAAGTTCCAAGTCGATTCCTCCACCGCCCGACAACCCGAAATAGAAGCCCGGATCCGAGGTTCCAAGTTGATTCCCCTCAAGCATTCTCCTCGGATGATGTCCGGATTGCCGCAAAGAAGGTCGAACTCCCTAATTTCAAGGGGATGACCCTTTGGGATGGGTTAAGCGAGCGTAGCAAGATTTCGAGCATACAGATGCACTCGAGGATCTCAAGGTAACGCTTGCCTTAATTTGTATAGAAGGTCATGCCCTCCATTGGATGACGTGGCTGCAAGAACGCCGAGCGATCCAGACGTGGAGTGATGTTCGCCGTGAAGTGCTTGCGCGATTTAGGGGAGCTTTAGCTGCTAACGCGTATGAAGCTTTGGCTGCGGTAAAACAAAATGGCTCAGTCGATCTGTACATCCGTGACTTCGTCGAGAAGTCTGCGCAAAAATACAAAAGCTGGCGGAAGAAGCTTTCACGTGTCAATTTCTCAATGGCCTTCGAGAGGAGACTAGAGCACACATCCGTTCCCATGAGACTAAGGATCCAGATGCGACAATGACTGCAGACGGGAAATCGAGCATGAGCTCGAATTGGTTACGAAGAAGATGAGATTGCACAATGCGAGCTCGACAACTTTTGGGCTCGGGTCGCGGGCTGGTGTGGCAAGTGCAATGGGACGATCTTTAGTTCACTCTTTCGGGCCACCTACACAGCAGAGTGTGGCGTCGAGCTGGGCCACAAATGGGTCGTCGCATGGGCAAGGCAATTCCTCACCATTGTCGAGAGGTGATGATGGAATTCGATCCAAGGTCAACTCGGAGACCAGTAGTGTGGGAAGCAACATCAATTCTCCTTCACGTCTGGCCACGTCAACACCAATTCGGCGTGTCCGTCAATATACTCAAAAAGAGTTCCAAGACCTCCGCTCAAAGGGGCTTTGTTTCCGTTGTCATCGACCATATAATCCCTCTCCACCGGTGTCCTAACAAATCTCTACGAACCTTGATTTTAGGTGACGAAGAAATTGACGGGGAAAGCACTGGTGCACTTGAGTTTAATGAACAGTCTCAAAACTCTCCTAGTGAAGATGCTTCGCAACTACTCCAGTTGGAGTTACCATATTTCTCTATGGCTTCCACCCAAAGAACCCAGAGACTATGAAGTTTCTTGGCAAAATTAGGGCGGTTTTTACATCATCGTTATGGTGGACAATGGCGCTGATCATTGCTTTTATATCAAATAAGATGGCTGCTAAGCTCCAGATTCCTATCTCTTCAACACCAAAATTTGGGGTCCGTTTAGGAGATGGCTATCGAACAGAGGCGCAGGGAATTTGTCAAAATGTTCAAATTCAGTTGGCATCTATCTCCATTAAGGTGGATTGCTATGTTTTTCCTCTTGGTGGTGTAGATATAATATTGGGAGTATCGTGGCTCCAAACACTTGGTGATGTCAAGGTTAACTGGCTACCATGGTGATGCATTTCGCAGTAGATGGGAACCATGTGCAAATCACAGGTGATCCTTCTTTGAGCAGCACCCCAATTTCGTCACAAGCTTTACTTCGACTTCAAGATGTGGAATTTGGCTTATTATTGTGGAACGTCTCTACGATTGAGGACAATACCATTGTTGGAAATTCTAACATACTGCCGCCAGAGTTACAACAGCTCTTAAATGAATTTTCTCTTGTTTTTGCCGAACCCTCTGGGTTGCCTCCACAACGCACAACAGACCACCACATTCCCTTGAAAGAAGGGGTTACAGCTATTAGTTGCCGCCCTTACCGCTATAGTCATCTTCAGAAGGATGAAATTGAAAGATTAGTTGCGGATATGCTCGCCACCGGGGTTATTCAGCCAAGCAACAGTCTTTTCTCAAATCCTGTCCTCTTAGTTCGAAAAAAAGATGTTTGGTGGCGCTTTTGCGTCGATTATCCGGAACTCAACAAGGCTACCATACCTGATAAATATCCCATTCCAGTCATTCAAGAATTATTAGATGAATTGCATGGTTCTAAGTTCTTCTCTAAAGTCGACCTCAAGTCAGGTTACCACCAAATACGCGTGAAAGAAGAAGACGTTCCCAAAACAACATTTCGCACTCATACAGACCATTATGAGTTTAAGGTGATGCCTTTTGGCCTTATGAACGCACCAGCCACCTTCCAAGCTACGATGAATGATCTCTTCAGGCCTTTTCTACGCAGGTTTGTCTTAGTATTTTTTGATGATATACTAATCTATAACAAGTCGTGGATGGAGCATCTACACCACTTGCATCTTGTTTTGAGTAAATTGTTAGCGCAGCACTTCGTAGCCAACAAAAAGAAAAGTTGTTTTGGCCAACAATCCATCGACTATCTCGGTGATATTGTGTCCCAAAGAGGGGTCTCTATGGATTCTCTCAAGGTATCGAGCGTGTTGAATTGGCCAACTCCAAAATCTGTTAAAGCTGTCAGATCTTTCTTGGGGCTCACGGGATACTATAGGAGATTCATTAAAGGCTATGGAGACATTGCTCGACCTCTTACGGAGTTGCTTAAGAAAGATCAAGCCACCAAATTCACTTGAAGCACGGATGCAAATCTCGCCTTCCAAAAATTAAAGCAAGCAATCACAACAGCTCCTACCCTTGCCATGCCTGATTTTTCTCAAACATTTGTGGTGGAGTGTGACGCTTCCGGTACTGGTGTTGGGGCGGTTTTGATGCAGAATGACAGACCATTAACTTTTTTTAGCAAGCAACTGGCCCCTCGGCACCTTGCTAAACCAGCTTATGAAAAAGAACTCATGGCTCTAGTACTAGCCATCCGACAATGGCGACCTTATTTGATGGGCCTACACTTCGTGGTCAAAACAGATCACAGCAGTCTTCAACACATCTTGCAACATGTCAACACACCAGCCCAACAAAATTGGATTGTCAAACTTTTGGGGTACGAATTTGATGTTCAATACCGACCAGGTTCCACAAACAAGGCAGCTGATGCCTTATCTCGAGCCTATGGGGACTTGGAGTTGACAGCTGTTTCCATTCCTTATTGGGCTCACTGGGAGCACCTGCATCAAGAAATCCAGCAAGACTCCTCCTTACGGTCCCTTCATGATCAAATCTCTCAGAAACCATCAGCTTTTCCAAATCATCAGCTCATCCATGGCAGATTATTCTATAAAGGAAGATTGGTGATTCCCTCCAGTTCTTCGTGGATTCCCAGATTGTTAGAAGAATTTCATTGCTCCCCACAAGGGGGTCATTCTGGGGCCTTGCGCACTTACAAACGACTTGCAGGCAGCGTGTATTGGCGAGGTATGATGGCTTCTGTCCAGAAATATGTAGCTGATTGCTTAGTTTGCCAAAAGAATAAGTATGATACACTCTCTCCCAAGGGTCTTCTTCATCCCTTGCCTATCCATACTCAAGTTTGGACTGATATATCACTGGATTTCTTGTCGGGCTTACCTAACTCTAATGGTTGAGACTGCATCTTAGTTGTGGTGGACCGGCTCTCTAAGTATGCCCATTTTATTGGGTTAAAGCATCCTTTCACTGCCAGGATGGTGGCTAAGTTATTTGCCAAAGAGATAGTCCGCCTGCATGGGGTTCCTCATTCTATTGTAAGTGATCGAGATCCTATCTTTATAAGTTGTTTTTGGCAAGAATTCTTCTCTAAGTGGAGTACGAAACTTAGAATGAGCTCGGCTTATCATCCAGAAACAGATGGTCAAACCGAAGTCCTCAATCGTTGCCTTGAGTCCTATCTCCGTTGTTTCACTTTAGAGTATCCTAAGCATTGGAGTCGCTGGCTACCTTGGGCTGAATATTGGTATAATACTACTTTTCATGGGGCTACCAACACTACACCGTTCCAAATTGTATATAGACGTCCTCCTACATCTCTCCTTCAATTCATGCCCGGGGAATTTCAAGTTGCTGCAGTAGCCCAGGCACACCAAGACAGGTCTGCTATGCTCAAAGAATTACAACACCATTTATCTAAGGCCCAGCAACAAATGATTCGGTCAGCAAATCAGCATAGACGACATGTGGAATATGAAGTTGGAGATCCGATTTTTGTCAAGCTTCGACCCTATCGACAACAATCAGTACAACAACGCTCTTCTCAGAAGCTGCCATCTTGCTATTTTGGGCCTTACAAAATCACTCACAAGTTTAGCCCAGTTGCTTACAAATTAGATCTTCCTCACGGGTCAAAAATTCACCCCATCTTTCATATATCTCAGCTGAAAAAGATGGCAGGTTCCCACCCTGTTTCTCAAGCATTGCCCCATGAATTATCCTTCGAAGAAGAATCTTATACCCCATCAGCTATACTCAAGGTTCAAGACCGAGGTTCTGGTTCTTTTCCTTGACATCAGGTACTTGTTCAATGGCAAACTCGACCGCCAGAAGAGTCCTCATAGATGACTTGTTCCGATTTTCGGGGACAATTTCCCACATCCAACCTTGTGGACAAGGTTTGCTCTATCCAAGGGAGTACTGATAGGCCTTTTTAGAAGCACTTATTGGTCTATTCTAGAAGAAATAAGATAAGTGAAGGGCAGAATGGTAAATTGGCGCCTACATAGCTGGTTACAAAAGGAGTCACAGGGGAACAGAAGAAGGGAGGAAAATTTGGGAAAGTAATCAGCTAAGGCTGGGCCTCTATCTTCCAGGGTTTGTTCTCTAACAAAGTACCCCTTAAGAAAAACTGTGAATATTGTAGAAAGGGATGAAGAAGATAGGGGATCTATTATGAACCAAATGGTGATGAAGATGAAGATTATGAAGCAGATGAAAGATAGAACTATGCGGTAAGGTAACTGACATCGTCTCCAAAACATGAAGATCAGACTCGATGCCACCAGTTGTTTCGAACCACATGCATTATTAATAAGGTTTTTGGCGTTATTATTGATAGTGGTAGTTGTGAAAACATTACTGAGAAGGAGATTGTGAAGAAGTTGGAGTTACCAGTAGAAAAACATCCTAATCCCTACACATTATGATAGATTAAAATAGTAGCAGAGAAAATTAAAGTGACAAAATGCGGCAATGTGCATTTCTCAATTGGTGAGAACCATGATAAGGTATATTGCGACGTTGTTGATATGAATGTGTGCCATTTGTTATTTGGTAGACCACGGCAATATGACGCAAATGCTCGCCATTCTGGTAGAAATGTGTATAAATTGGAGAAAGACGGTGTTAAATACACATTATTGTCAACAAACAACCAAGTTCCTTCTAAGAGGAGAATTTTTCTGACTATCACCAGGGAATCAAAGGCAGAGGTTTAAGAAACAAGGTAGCCGACATTAATAACTGCTGAAGCTCAGGAGGAAACATAACCAAAAGTGATGCATCCCTATCTTCAAGAATTTAAGGAGTTGATGCCAAAGGAGATACCTGATGGATTACCACCTATGCGAGATATATAGCACCACATAGAGTTGATTCCAGATGCCAGCTTACCAAATAAAAAGACTTATGAACATGATGAGGATTTTGTTGAAATGTTGAATAAGGTTTCCAACAAGGAGACTATTGACGTTTTCCATATATATGATGGATTTTGGATGCATGAAAACCAGTTTTGTTTACCTAGAACTTCCATACGAGAGAAGGTTATCCAAGATTTGCATGAAGGAGGTTTGGCAGAACATTCCATACACGATAAAGCAATTGCAGCCAAGGTAGTCAAATCGAGATTCGAATCGTGAATCGAAATTCTAAACTTGTGAATCTAGAATCATGAATTGAATCAAATCGTAAGATTTGGTTCAACATTTCAAAATCATATATATATATATATATATATATATATATATATATATATAACATGATTATATAAAAAAATAAAAAAATAAAAATAAAAATTCTAAGTCATGCATTAAACATAACTTAGTTTGGAAGACATTTTCTTAGTTTGAGATCTTGTTTTAAGCTTAGAAGACATTTTCAAGTATTAAGCAAATCTATATATATTTAAAAAAAACATTAGTTATTTCAAAAATAGTTCAGATTTAAAAATTAATAGAATAATCACAAAAAGATTAAATTATGTTAAAAATTAGTTTTTAAATTAAGAAGATTTCTTTCCATAACAAGGTTTTGAAGATAACAAATCAATTTGACATTAAAATTTTAAAAAAAGCATTATCTTTTAATTAATCTTTTTAAAAACTTTTATAATAATTAAAATAGTTGATTATAATAAAGAATTTAAAAGAAAAAGAGCATACATTATAATAAAGAATTTAAAAGAAAAGGAAAAGAACGTCAAGATAGATGAAGAGATGGTGTAAAATACCTTTGTTGAGGATGTTGGAATAAAACAACAAAATTTCTCCTTCCTCCTATGTTTCTTACTTTTTTTATTCTTCCTTTTGCTTTGATTTTCTTTTTAAAAATTTTGGTATTTGTATCATCAGGCTCTTCTTTTCCTACAAGGACTGGTTTTCTTTTTCTTTTCTTTTTTTTAAATTCAAAACTTGTATTAACTAGGAATCGTTGATCTTCTCGATTCATATCGATTCGAACGATTCATTCACGATTCTAGATCAATTTCGATTCTTTAAGATTCGAACCGTTATGGATGAAAAATGACAATTCATATCGAGAATCGTACGATTCTAACTACACTGATTGCAGCAATTAAGGAAAGATTTTATTGGCCTCAACTTCGAAGAGATGTGATCTAATTTGTTGACAAATGATTTATTTGACAGAAAACAAAGGGATGATCCAAAAATACTAGATTATACATGCCTCTACCAATACCTGAAAATATCATCGAAGACCTACATATGGATTTTGTTTTGGGGCTACCTAAAACTTAGAGGTCTTAATTCAATAGTAGTTGATAGATTTTCAAAAATGACACATTTCATTCCCGGTAAGAAAACTTCAGATGTAGTTGGAGCGGCCAAATTGTTTTCAGAGAAGTTATCTGTTTGCATGGTGTTCCCATGACCATCACTCCCAATAGAATAGTAAATTAATTGGGCATTTTTGGCGTACTTTGAGAAAAAAATTTTACTAGTCTTTGAATTTTAGTAGCACTGCTCACCCACAAATAGACGGTCAGACTGAAGTTGTCGATAAAATGTTCGGCAATCTTATTCAAAGTATTTGTGGAGATACCGAAGATCTGGAATTTGGCATTACCACAAGTAGAGTTTGCTTATAACAATGCAGTTCATAGTTTTGCTGACAAGTCTCCATTTTCGATTGTGTACACTAAACCACTGCAACACATTCTAGACTTGATCAAACGTCCCAAGAGTGGTGTATCCAGCACTACAGCTAAACATATGCCAGAACAAGTTGTCAAAGTACACAAGGAAGTCAAACAGAAGTTGGAAGATGCAAATAAGAGATATAAGCAAGCAGCTGACCAGCATAGGAAACATGAAAGCTTTTAAGTTGGGATCAAGTTCTGGTGTCCTGCATAAAGAGAGGTTTCCAATTGGAACTTACAACAAACTACAACCTTAAAAGTATGGTCCATATGCTACTTTAAGAAAATTAATGAAAATGCTTATGTGGTTTTCCTGATATCATAAAAATTTCCAAAATATTCAATGTTGCAAATTTATCCATGTTTTGTGATTCTCAAGCTTCTTTGTATCCTAATTTTCACTCGAGGACGAGTTCTTCCCAAGTGGATAAGACTAATAACTGATGCAAGATCTTTGCTTATAGCCTATTAGTTAATCTTATTTATGTTTTTATCTTATTTCTTTTTATTCTTTTAATTTTTAAGGACCTTTTTGCAGAAAAAAAAAAATCCCAAAAACTTAACCGCTGCATCACCTGCGTACACACACTACTAAGAAACAAAAATCTGAATAAACAGTGTGATACCTGACTAAACTGGTCAGCAGCAAGTAGAGTATGGGCATGCCGAAGCCTTGCCTCAATTTTAAGCTCCATGTCAACTCCAATGACTGGCGAGGCCAGCATCTCAAACTCATCACACAATTGTTGAGCCACTTTGAGTTGTCCTCTGAATCAAGATCACACCATTCAGGGGAACATAATGATTTTCGAACGAACTATGCTTATTTTATTCAAGAATACCAAGAAAAAGAATAAGTTTAGCTCACATACCTATGTAGAGCACGCTCATGCAACAAGTGTAGCTTTAGCATTTGTAGCCGAGAGTTTGACAAACATGAGAACTTCTCTTCAGCAAGTTTAAGAGCACCCAAAGCTTCTGAAGAAAACAGTCTTGTTAATGAAATATATCAAAAACAAAGTGAGACCACCTTGAAGGTAAACAAAAGGAAAAGGTCATTTTCTTAAAAAAATAGGTCAAGGCATTTTCCCAGTTTAGGAATTCCACTGTGCTATTCTAGATGTGCAGGAACATTTATCCAAGAAAAAGTAAATTGAGAAAATGAAACACTTCTTTTTCCAACTTGCATGATGACAAACCCATTTTAATTACCTTATGAAAATGCTTTTTATGAAAGTTCGGTAGAAGAACTTTTTTTAGAAGTGCTTTTATGTGTAAGTACTCAACTAGGCCTGAGAAGCACTACATAGCTAAATAATGGCTTTCAATTAGCATGAACTATTTTGATGTTTGGAAATGTTAATTCATAAGTGATTTCATAATTGAGAAGTCATTTATATTTTTCCAATAAGTAATTGCTGAAATAGGCATCAGAAGTGCTGCATAGCTTAACAACAACAACAATAATAATATGAATTGGTATTAAGATTAGTATTTATATAATTATTAATATTAAGGACTGGAAGGTAATTTTGAAAATGTTCAAGAGCATTTTTGTACGACAAATTCTAAAACTGTTTCATTAGAAGTGATTACCATAAACTACTTTCAATAGCTTCCCAAAAATATGCTGCTTCTTAGCCTTTTTTTCAGAGCTTTCGCATTTTTATCAAAAGCCTGTTCAAAGAACTGAAGTGGCCCTACAAGTGCTTATCTTAAAAGCACTTCTGGAGCCAAAAAAAACCCATCCAAATGGGCGGAAATGTAATACTTAAAAATTAACTAAGCTTTCACAATATTGAAATTTGGAAAGCTTCCTTTGCCTGAGGAAATAAGCTTTGCTCCGTATTTAATTGGCTAGATAAAGAAACTTATAGTTTAAATTTTGTTCATACTTCATACATCTTAGACACCACCCTTACTTCTATGAGATGATCTGTCTTTTCTCTTTATTTTCCACAAACTTCACTATCCACTATATCTAGACAACTAAGCCATCAAATTACTCTTTTACTTTATATCAACTCAATCCTATTAATCGAATTTAATCAAAAAACATTACAATAACAATATCAGAAATAACGTTTCAAGATCGCAACTGTTGAATCCAATTCGAAAAGAGGTACTTGGCTAAATTTTCAACTCCTTTGTCATGGCCCAATGAGCTGCTAAACTTGTTCTCAGCCTTTGATTCGCACCGAATTTTAGAGCAGACAAAAGAGACACCAGAAAATATACAGGAAACACATATTTCTCACACTACACCAAAGGCATTGAGTCTCTATACAAGAAAACTATTACCACCACCCAAATCAACTCACATATCTCCATAGTGTAACTTTGGAAAACCTGCCAACTTGGACTAGGTTTACACCCTTTCAAGAGCCTTAACCAAATGTGTGATAACCAATTGCACGCACACATATCCTAGTTTGGAATGCTCTACACAATGCACTTCTCAGGTTGTCTTGGCATCAGGCTCATGACCTGAAGACTGCAGGTTCGAATCCTGTCCCCGCCTAATCATAATCATATCAGATGCTGGGGGAGGTTCATTCTGTCTGATCTTGAATCACTCTGGGCTCCAGCAGTGTCTTCCGGGCTCAATCACTCCTGGAAAGCAGGCAACAGGCTATATGTGGTCTCTTGATCACAGTCCGACCTGCTCTTGTCTTGGTCAGCCTTTCACCACTTCTGGGCCAAACCTCGACCAAGTCTTCACTGTGCCATGCACAAGTGCCCAGCAGAGCCTTGTGCAAGACCTTTAACAGTGCCTCGATAGCACCTAGCATAACACCTCAACAATGTCTCGAGTCTCGACCACACCTCGCAGAGTGCCTCACACAGTGACCAACAGTACCTCACAACATTTCAGCGAGTGCCTCAGCATTACATTTCTTTTTACTTCTTGTACGTTGTCCAGCTATAATCATGATCATAATAATTTTATTCCCATTTACATAATTCACTTCCGTTAAAGGATAAAAACATCAAATATAAAGAATAAAGATCCTTAATCCAATCCTTCCTCTCAATCTTCTCCCAAACATTTTTGTATTCCCCCACTCTTCTCGCTTCAAACACCATAAACAACCTTCCCCTAATCCTCTTATTTATTCAAACACCATAAGGAGAGCCTCAATTGGAATTAATGCCTTAATCCAATCCCCCTTACTCCCTATCCAGACACCCTTTTAAAATTAGAACCTGTAAACACAAATTAACTATATGCATCATCTTCAGGCTATTTAGGCAATGACATTCTGCAACAAATGCCAAAAAGTCAGCTTTACACATACCAATTTTTTGCCAGTTGAGAGTCGTAAAGACAATTACAAGGTTTGCTGGGGCTTATACACAACAGAAATGAATAAATGAAAATAAATGCCAGAAGTACGAATGTATTCAATTAGTACCTTTGAAGGAATTAAAACCACAATTCCATAAATATCTCTTTGACTGGCAATACATAAATACTAGAACTATCACAAACATTCAGTTCTTCCTAACCATTTTATCAGCTAACCAAGAAATTTTCTATAACATGTGTCATTACTAGAACTATCACAAACATTCAGTTCTTCCTAACCATTTTATCAGCTAACCAAGAAATTTTCTATAACATGTCTCATTACCTAGTTTAAGAAAACTATGATGACTTGTTAATTATGTATTGACTAAGGTGCACAACACCCTAAAATCATTTTTGGATAAGTTATGGAACTTTTTGTGTATGCTGAATCCAAATATAGAAGATTATTATGATCATAACCAAACACAACATTTACAATGTCATGAAGAGTTAACACTATAATTTAAACAATCAGGCAAGATAAAACCAAATATAGGTATATAGGTACTTTCGAGAGTTCAAAGGTTGAGACAGATTAACTTACCTTTATATCCCTTATATACTGCAAGATGCTGGATAAGCTTCACAAATGCTAGAGACATCTCTGCTGAGCTAAAAACATTAAACTAAATCAATCTCACACTGGCTAACCCAAAGTCTTTGAGTTACCATCCTTCCAATTGGATAAAAAGAAATAGAACATCATAAATATCACTGTACTAACTATAATCCACTCACCTGGCTGCATCAGCAAAGCAGGTTGCATAGACCAATGCATTTATCCGTACAAGTGGAGAACTGATACAAAGAAACAAATATCATGTTATCTCGAGCCCTAATGCAATGAAAATCTTAAATAATTGGTAAGTTATCAGATTATACAAAGTAAATTTTGAATACAAAAGCTTTCAAATAATTTGAGAGCAAGGTAAATTTAAAAAGGATATAGAGAAGGAGATACCTGCCGTACAGCTCCCAGGAAGTAGCTCTAAGCAAATATGATGCACCAGCCAATTGTAGAAAACTTCCAGGAATTGGATTTGGCTGTGCATTGTAATGGAATACATCATAATCATTCGTGTAGGTGATATTTGATTTCCTGGAACTCTTCAACCATGGTGCAGTGACAGCAGCAAGGTTTTTCAGCCATGACGTGCTAAAAGCAACATCATCAAATGGCTGCTGAACTCCTTCTGACCCAAATTGACTCAGGACGTGAGAACTTAATCTAAGCTCCTGAATAAGTACATAAGAGAGTAAATCAATGCAATACACAATAAAGCAGCACCCATGGCAAAGAAAAAACTATGAGTGGCAAACATTCAATCCTTTTACCTTGCAGACATTTACTGGACATGTTCTTAGCTTTGTAGAAGTCTTGGGACCAAAGGATAGCAATGGTCTCTTCACGTGCTGAAAAAGGACAACAGTTTTTTTAGCACAACCCCAGTAAGTGGAGCTTGACAAGGTGAATAAACAAGGAAACAACTTCCATTGGCTACAGACAGAAACTACAGAAGCATTAAAGCACCAAAGCTTAATCAGAATTCAAAATGAACTTGCTTTAAATTATATAACCACATTAATGGTTATAGGGCTAACCATGTCTTTGCGTATATGTGAAAAGATGTTTCATAAGTTTCTGTATTTCCTCTGAGCAATTATTTCAGCAAACAAATAGGTCAAAGTAGAAAAAAGGCAAAAGATCATAAACAAACATAAATAGTATCACATTGTATAGATTTTTTAAACAAATTTTTATTAAAGTTTCTGGGCAAGCTGCAATAGTTGGACTAAATTAAGCCTTTTTATAATAGCAAACATCACATATAACATCCTTTGTGTGGAAGACCTACTGCTAAAGTTTGGTTTCTTACAATAGACCATTGTCTTCTCTCTTCCTAAAAACCCAAAATACAAAAACCTCCCAACTAATCATACCACTAAACACAGACTCACCACGTATTGGAATACTTAATGTATTCCAACATTGTAGACCTTGGAAACCATAAATTCTTCGACATCATTACTTATAGCAAAGTTACCTGGAGAAGTACAAGAATCAGCGTTTTGATGTACAAGTACAACCACCCACCAAGTGGCTTGCCTGTTCCTAGCATGATTAGAAGCGATACAAATTTGTTTTCTCAACTAACCTTCCCGTGATCAAACTTCAAGCGCAAAGACCAACATTTATCATGCATATGTTAAATTTGCTAAAGGAGTTATATGGAAACCAATTTTTTTCTTGTTTAGCAAGTTCAGATGGTGGTATTACAATCGTTCTAAGTCATAAATTCTTTGCCATAATAAGTTGCAACAAAATTATCTGGAGAATTTACATAAGCCACATGGTTGATAAAAGCAAAAGATCAAATCTGTATATGCAAAACTCTGTATATGCAAAACTTGTTTAAAGTCTAATCTCGAATGCTGTTACCTTAATATCAAATTTTGCAAGTGCAAGTCTGTTAAAAGCCACAAGACCAAGAAGCCTCAAACTGTCTGCCCTCTTTAAAGACCTTTTCAAGAGTACAAGTAATTGCTGCTGAATTGACATTGGAGTACCAAAGCCTGTAGAAGACCCAAGTGAATACGGAGATCCAATTATCCCCGTCGTATTTGAAAGGCCTATTTCAGATAAAAGATTGCAAATAGCTGCTAACGTGTAAGCCAGGCAGGAATCATCAGTATTCTGCATATAGGTTACACAGTCAAAAGAAGGAAAATACTGTGCAACAAAATATAATGACAAAGTCGTGCGACTTGACAATGAATTTCTCATAACAAATATATCAGAGATGCCCAACCATACAAAATAAATGAACAAGACAAAGCAAGTCCAAAGATAATGCAAGTTCTATAGTGGCATGACAATTCCTGAACAAAACTCGAACAATTTGAACAGGCCAAAAAAAGAAAAGTTATTAATGTCAAACCTAATGACAGCTATCCTTAGTAACATGAACTTAATACTTTGACATTCAATCAGAAAAAAACCACACTAAACGTATTAAGTATGAACAATAATTACAGAAATATTTAGTTTAATATGTAAATAATGAATGCCCAACACAATCAACAATAACAAGGGTACCTAAATAATACTACCAGTCTCAATGAGAACGTAAGCGTCATAGTAATAGTAACAGTGATAGCAGTCTTGTTTTGTCAAATGAACTTAGATATAAGCTGTCATAAATGAAGAAGTATACAGGAGTATAAAATCAGGCAGAGAACTCAATTGAGCCATATGGGGTTCAGAAAAGAATTGAAATTTCTAAGCATATCAAAACTAAAGCAAAACCCTTTCATCCTAGAAAAATAAAACCACTTAATATGGACATATAGTTGGTGGTAATAAGTCTTCTCATGGCCTCTTACCACACACACCATATAACCAAACATATATCAGAGCATTTTAATAATAATCATAAAAAAAATTTAAGTTTGAAACAGTCATATTTCAATCTGAGATGATCAATCTCTGTGAAAATATAAAGTCACAAGTGATACTAATTAAAGTCCATTGCACTGACATAACCAAAAGTCAGAATCAAACATTTAGTAAAAAATTTTGAAATAAATATTTAAAGCATTATGATGTCATAAAGAACTTGCTTAAAAGTTATAAAACATTCATAAACCCTACAATTTTACGAAAAATTCCAACTTGTTTCAAAACAAGTTTTCAGAAAACACCAAATACATCTATTGCACCAGAAAAGCATACACAATTCAACACAAAAACCAGGCATATGCATTCAGATTTAGGCAGCAGAAATTGCCCAAATCAAGATAAGTCCCATATCAATTCTATATCAGAGCAAATCTAGGCATATTTCCCAATTGTTTCGGAGCATGTTTTCATCAGAAAACAATTTATTTTAAATAAAAAATTAAGAGGAAGTATGAGTAAATCAAAGGATGGACCATTATAATTTCAGAAATTATGTAAAATAAAATAGCAAATCTATCATCAAACATTGAATACAACATATTAAGAAAAGATTTCTTAAGAAACACTGCAAGAACCATGGAAAACAAGGTATAAGGAAGCTAGCATTAGAAACAAAGATATTTAATTCTTGGTTTAGACACATATAATTGACTACTCAAAAGTTTTCTAGCATCCATGTTTCTTATGTCATATAACCTTTGAATGCAACAAAGGTTTGTCATCTTCATAGAATGTGGAACAATTTTGCAAAAGAAAGCATAAGGAGATTGCAATTCAAATTTTGTCCCTATAATATTTCAAAACTAAAATTGGGCTAACGTTCGACCATAATGGCATCAAATTTAAGTTAGATGCTGCCATCTGTAGCAGAATTCAAGCTCCAAGGTACATGCTATTGCCTTGATAGCCGAGTACTGACAATGTACCTTAATCTATTACCATTTTGTAGAATCACTCCATCAGTGCAATCCCTTCTTGGCCAAGTCATGCATCAACTACAATTAATCTGAAATGCATATGACCATGCATGCATTAGAGGTACTAAGCTTGTCCGCTACTAAAATTTTCGAATTGCACATTAACACTGACCACGCATGCATTAGAGGTACTAAGCTTGTCAACTATTAAAATTTTCAAACCGCACATTAACACTGCCCATCATCAAAATAAGCAAATTCTTGGAGAAGCATGCAAACGAGGATTCACTGAAACTCAGGATTGCAAGCTATCAAGTTTCCTATTAAGGAAGTCACTTCTATTGCTACAGAAAGTGTAAAATTGATACTGAAAGATATAAGCTTTGAAATGGTTGAGAAAATAACACCAAATTCTTTGCCATTAGGAGAAGCCCATTCGAAACATACACTAGCATACTGACTTGATTCCAGAAATCAGCACTTTCATGTGATAGAGAGTTAATCGTAAAGTGAGTTTCGAATTCAAATAAGAGCTCCTCCCACTTAGAACCCTTCCAAAAAGCAATGATTTTTTCAGGGCATATGTTTCTCGTAGCTGTTTAGTCTAGCTAATCTGTCTAGTTTAGAAAGATAATTTAGATAGATAAAAGTTTATCAAAATCAAAAAGCATTTACCATGGTAATAGTCTCCAAAAAAGATCTAACAAAACAATTGTTCAATGCAATTCCCAACAATAAGTAGAATAGTACCTTGGACTTTATATCAAATGAAACAAAATAGATTTATATATATATATATACTTTCCAGCAGTCATTGAACAGAACTAGACTACAAACTATGCATCAATTCTAGACAGAATGGGTGTTCAAGAAAAATGACAAAAAATGAGTTGTCTTTGACAAATTACCTGCTGAGAAATCCTCACTGCTTCAGTTAGAGCCTGAAAAGGAACAGTGCAACCTAATTATAAATAATAGACACATATGAAATAGGAACATAACATAACAGGGGACATGGCAATTTGTTCAAAAATTTGATTACCTCCAGAGCTTTCTTAGAATGCCCAAGATGACAATGCATAGTGCCGAGGCACAACAAAGCAGTCTCATACCTACCAACATTAATATCAAGCTGTGAAGAAGATGAGCGGCTAAAAAGTCCTTCCATCCCTGCACTTCATAATTCCAAGTAACAAAGAAGATCAGCACATCAACTGGAACTAGGATACCATGAGTATATAAAATCTACTACCATTAGGTCAAGCTTTGAAATAAAGCGTCAAATCTAGTGATAATGCATAATAGCATAAGAAGAACAAAATCCAAACTTCTCCAGAAGCAAGGCGAAGTAATAAAAAGATACCAAAGACTTATAAAGACAATTATCGTTAGCTGATTGGAGTTCAATAATATATGTGCTTTATGATCAAAATATTTGATAAATATAGTGTTTTCTGCATAGGTAAACTGTGCTCCAAAGGAGTCCAGCATTATAACGAAAAAACCACTAATTCTCCAGTTATTCAAAGAAGGCAAAAAGTCCATGCATCCTAGCTTTTATTCCTTAAGATGAGCATATGATTTCTCAAGGTATTAGGAAAAAAAATCAAGAAGATACTCCAAGAAGAAGAAGAAGAAGAAGAAAAAAAACAACAACAACAACTGCTACAACTTGATGTTATAAATAGGGAAAATAAGTTACAGGTCCTTGGTAACTTTCAAAAGGGCCTCAAACTCCCTAGAACTTTCTTTTATTCAATAACTCCCTATTATTTCAAATTTCTACCTCAAACACCACTCTTTGAATAAAATTACCACTTTGCTCTTTTTAATTTTATATCTTCAACTTGCCTGGCAAGTTTATCTGGACTAACCTAGTCACGTGCAAGCTTCCAGTAAGCTTGTATCTAAGACTAAGTAAGTTTGCTCCGCTAGGCTTAGCAAGTTCGCATTGGAGCAGCAAGCTCACTCAGCCACGGAAGCTCCGCAGGCCAGGCTAAGCTTGATAAGGCTGGCACAATCTCGATTCCCACGCCAGGAAGCTCCTCAAGACAAACTACCAAGGGCGAGGTAGCCTGCTCCCACCCCCAGCCCCAAGGAACTGTTGGTCCTAACCCCGGGGAGCTTCATAGGGCATAGCAGGCTCACCCCAGCCCTGGGAACTCACTAGGCTAGCATGGGTTTGGCCCCACCCCCAGCAGCTCCCCAAGATTGGGCTAAGCTTGCCACAAGTCTTGGTGAGCCATGGGCAAGCTCGCCTGAGCCCAAGGCAAGCTCACTACATCCCTGGGCTGACCATCCTCCTACGAGCTCGCCAGTCAACAAGAAAGGGGGATGAAGCAAGAGAATGGGTAAAGAATAATTTTAATAAATATAATTAAATTTAAAAAAATAAAAAGTGAAGTAAATTAAAACCTATGACTTTTGAATGAAAAGAAAATTTAATCAAGTGAAACGTAGGGAAAGACCTGATTTTCTTTTCCTATTATAAATATAAACTACTAAGAGAATATAAATACAACAGAAAAATGCATGCACATCAAAAATCATGCAAATTTCTTTGCAGTGTTTGAAAATCATTCGTTCGACAGTAAAATAAATTTCATCATTATTAACAGAGGCATCCTACTTAACTGCAATTATGAATAGTGTAATATGTATTCTAATCTATTTTTATTTATGATTCTTTATCCTCTCTAATTCACATGCATAATAAATTTTCTTGGAAGTTCTATTATTTTAACCACGCTAATTACCTAGTTTTCGCTCTTGAGCATGTGGTTAATATGAATTCTCATGAGTAGAGAAAGACTTAAGGGGGCGTTTGATTCATAAAATATGACATTTCACCATGAGTTTAGATGCCTAGGAATGTATAAGATGGGATTCCCTTTGATAGGCATGTTATATTAACTTGTTCGATTCACATTGGGATATTGATAGGTATGCTATAGTGGCTTGCTTGGATTGTTATGACTTATGAGAATTACTGTGAAGATGATATAATTAAATTTTGAATTACTTAAATATCATTATATGCAATGACCAGACTACCCTTGCTTATAGTTATAATATCCAAATTTCTTCTTCTTACTCTCATTAATAAAATGATAGACTACTCCATATATTTTCCTAAAACTAAAAAGATAAAATAAAAACAAAAGTCATTTTGGTCAGTTTAATATGTAATGACATTTTTGTTACTTCGATATAAAATCAGAAGTAGGGATATAATAGTAAAAAAACATGAACTAATGAAATAAAATCTAAAGCAAGGGTATAATTGTAACTTCTTTTGTTGTACGTTTTCTCATGAGATGAAGGTAACAATACCATCCACCTGGGAGGGTTTCAGATTCTCATTTTTCATGGGATCTAAAACCCATGGGAATCAAATTTGTCTAGGACTTTAATGAAAAATTATGAACCAAACATGGCCACCTTCCATGCCCATCAAACTTTCTTGGGGATCCAAAAAGGTTCCACAAATCAAACACCCCCTGAAAGAAAACATATTTCAATCACATGTTCAACAGATGGCATGTACTTGGTGGGTTTCAAGAAAAAAGGGATTCACTACTGGTTGTAACTAAAATTTGCCAGTGGTATGAGCCATCAATGAACCAAGAACATGTATAAATTAATTTCTCAAGAAAAAAAAAAGTCAGGACTAACACCTCATCTGATCTTAGTTGACAAGCATTCATTCATGGAGAGAAATTACAAGTGCAAATCTGATGACATAGAAAAGGATAACAAAATATTTGTTTATCATTTAATCAAAAGAGTTTATAGGAGCTGAGAGAAATGGTTAGATGCCTTATGTGCAACTTAATTTGGCCAGACAATAATGCTATATGTGCATCAAACTTGTACTGAAATTAAGGATACCTCTCCTTCCTGATTATACACCACAAAAGTATTTGGAGAATGACATTATAGTATACCTAAATTCTTTCATCTTCCAAGATTATTTAAATAAACCATCACAGGTAAACATGATTGGGCTATTGTATTCACATATGGAAAAATGTCATCATGCCAACGATAATATATAATGAAGTATAGAGGGAGTTATCACAAATTGCTACTGAATGATTTACATAAAATGAAGTTCCTAGAGCATCTTAAGAGCCTCCAATAAAAATAAAAAATAAAAACACTCCAAAGAAATTATTGTTACCTATAATCAAAATAACAGTGAAGGTTATCCATAGCTGTAAGGTAATCTTTATGATGAACACCATTCAAGTACTGCAAATATTTTACCTGCACAAGAATCAAAGAAGAAACTATCAGAGGGCAGTGGCATGCATGAACTGTCCTGAAGACTAATAATACATTTAACATGAGAAAGCTCCTAGATTCAAGCTATAACTTACACGATGCAACTCTGGAGCCAACTTTCTAAGCTGCTTCAAAATTGCATTGAAATAATTTAAAGGAAACAATCCAGCATCTCTGCCAATATCCAGCACATTTCATCAATGAAACTACAACATCATCTTCTTGAGCAGATAGGCACAAAGTAAGTCATTTACCTCTCCAGAAAATCAGCTTGCATATTCAGATACCCCTCTATTTGACACTTAGAGCGTAAAAAACCTTGATGATCATCATTTCTCATTGCATTTTCTCGCAAGGAAACAAACTCACTGGTCTCAGCACCAACAAAGCTTGTTTTGAGCTTAGGATTAGCTGAAGCCTGGATATCTGAAGACCAAAATTGACATAATTATTGTTCTCTATATGCTGTCCCCAAAATCAGAATCAAAGATAAGTATCATAATAAGCCAAAACTGACATCATGTAAACAAATGGCAGCAGTAAATCAAACCACCCCCATATTATGAATACATAAATGTGCTGCATAGTAATCTGTCAAACATAGTTAGTACTCTCTAAGGTAAAAATCAAATCAAAACTTAAACAGTTAAACCATTTACTCTGGTCAAGCATTTAGCATAAATCAACAGTCAGGGCTCTAAAGGTATTCCCTAGCATTGGATACATGATATAGCTTCCATGTGAAACACCAAAATGGTTGTCCAAGTTGTTAAGAACTTTGGAAAAAAAGGGGGATTATACATTAATAAGTTCAAGAAGAGATCCAAGTCAGATTGATCAACAATAAAATCAATTACAACAAAAAATCTTTAAAAAAAATGTATGCCTTTTGATCAAATATATACAGACAGAAAAATCCCACATAAACTGTTACAATTGATTTCTCTTAATTCTTTTTATATATGATAGTACAGCTTCTACAAAGATTCTACTATGACTTTCTTACTAATAGTAAAATTTTATCCAAAGCAAGGCAGCCTCAACCATAAGAACAATAACAACAATGTATTATAGTAAATGAAACAAGTATAAAATTAAAGGCATGATAAAAGCTACAGAAAACCCAAATGTTCATTGAGCAAGTTAAACCCCATCTAGCTATCACAATTTCCATGGATTCAAATTTTAATTGTAAAAGAATATATCCATCTGCCTTTAAGTTGAACAACATCAATGCAAGTAAACACCAAAAACATACCTTCTAGAAAACCATACATAGGTCTCTGTGGAGAAAGATGCAGAACAGAGCTTTCTCCAACATGTGCTTCAACTCCAGATTCATGCCTATATTTCTGATAAAGAGCGGTAGTAGTATCAAGGTCCATGTCCGCATCACCTAGCAGATCATGAAATTCTTGCTCATCGTTGTAATCATCTTCCTCAGGCAACTCATACGTAGAGTCATTTAGGTTGCAATACACCGCTATATTGGTTAATAGATGACAAACTCCCTGCATTTATTTTCAATAAAAATCTGAATTTGAATCCTTTTAATTCATAAAACAACTGTTAAAAGATGTTAGACAAAAATAACCATAGAAGGTTCCTCGCATCAAATAAGTAGGCAAGATCAACAAAGATAATTAAACAACATACTACAAGGTAAAAGTTACCAAGCAGTGTTTCTAGGACAAGACACTTACCCAATCATCAAAAGAATCTCTGACACTTGAATTTAACGAAAAACATGGACACAATATAAATATATGCATATAGACATATGTGTATACACGTGTGCATATACATAGACATGAAAATCACATTGTTTCTAAAAATGTGGAGAAAATATTAACAAAACAAGTTGTTTTTAGGGGTGTGTGTGTGTGTGTGTGTGTGTGTGTGTGGATATATATACTTAGACATTGTAAACTACATTGTTTTCAAAAGCATGGAAAGCATTGTAGTAAACCAAGTTCTTTTTAAAGAAATATAACCTAGAACAAGGGATTTAAATCATATTAAAATATACATTAAAGTAAAACAGAATTCTTAAAATCAATAAAAATCATTATTAAAAGAATTAAAATAGAAGGATCAATTTATAAAGATAATAAAGATAATAAAAATATATAAGAAAAAAAGTGGAGCTAAAAAAAAGGAAAAAGGTAAGATCATTAAAAAAAATAGAAAATGGAGCTTGGATATCAAAAAGAAAAAATTAAGATGCAAAATAAATTAGAAAAAAGACTAGTAAAACCAAAACTATAAGTAAGACATCTGTTACATCAAGTGAAATTTTAAACAAATTTTGCTATTATAGGCTTCCAGTATGTGTTTGGTTTGAGGGAAAAATGAATAAAACATTACAAAGAAGCAGTCAATGGAAACATTTTCTTTAAGCCTATATAAATATAGGTTTATAATACGTCTAGAATGGAATAAGATTTCAGTTTTTTCTACATGGTAATGTGGAAGTTAGTATTTACTTCTCGGCAATGATTTCCTAGATGATTATTTCTAGACACTTCCCAACCTTAGCCAGACTATTTCCAAGTACACTCCACAACCCTGATGTGATTACCTCCAGGCATTTTCCTGACCTCAACAGAACTACTAAGGGACTCTCCCAACTATTTCTAGACACTTTCCGTAGCCTTAATAGTTCTTCACTATTGATATTGCCAATCCAAATGTTAAGCATTATCCACGTAATTGACTTTGGCATTACAACGCCTGAGGTAGGGTTGGCAAGTGCTTATAGAAGCTTCATTGACTTATCCTAGATTCAATTGATTTCAAATTATCCCTATCTAGTTAATTTAATTATTGATCTTATTAGTTAGTATTATACATATATACATACATATATATATATGTGTGTGTGTGTGTGTGTGTGTGTATATATAATGTAACTATAGGTTGATGATGGAATAAGAATTTAGTTCTCTACAACTTTATACATTCAAAAAGGAAGAAAACAAATTTCATTGTTATTTTTTATCCTTTTCCTCCATACCCTTAATCAAGAGACACCTTTTGAGTACAAACTCACCTTCAAAGTTCAAACATTAATCAGCCTTCTTCTTAAATCATGTCAAAAATACAAAAATTACACCAGCCATTGTTAGGAAAATAAGCACCAACTACAAGGCTACAACTAAAATTGGATGTGTAGGGACCAATTAAGAATCAGATTCCTTCCTAATAAGCTATAAAGAGGTCTGCAAAGGAATAATTTAGAGTAGAAACCAGCAAATGCTTCTTAGAAACAACACCAAGAAGAACAATACAACAATGAAATCTACTACGTCATTCATCCTCGCACATAAGTAGTTTAAAAGTTTTGGGGGACTTAATTTTAGATTTATGACAATACTGTAAGATGAGCATGCCCCTAAGTAATTATCCACAATCGTCTAAGCAGTAAGACTTTAAGCAATAAAATAGAAAGCACTTCACCCAAATATAGGAGGTTCAAAAGATACTTAGCCAGCAAAGAACACTGTCAGGCATCTAATCACTAGTAAGCACGTGTACCTTCATCATGAGCTCCATTCACTAACAGTAAGCTTACAAAGTAACTTTGGGTCTCATCATCATAGCAGGATTACTAAATCTTCAGAAACCAGAAATTTACTCATTTCTCATTTTGTTTGCTACAAGGCTTACAGTGCACAGTTATTCCTCATGCTCATAATTGAGTTCAAATGAGTCATTTCTTGATCCCTTTTCACATTAATCTATTACTTCACGAAACTTCCTCATGCATACTTAATAGACTAAGGCAGTGATCTATTGAATATCTCATAAAGTCTTCCCGTTAAAGTTGGCTTTCTTAATATAGAAGGTCACTACAAGTATTTTATGAAGGGGAGAACAGTAGCCATCAGCATAAGTGTCCCCTTTATTATTAGTAACGTAGAACTGAATCAGGCTTTAAACACATTTATCTCACTCTACATCTTTTAACCATAAGCACATTCAGATGTCAGTTGACTATTGAAAGAGGAAGTTGCAAAAGAGGGGAATAAATGACAGAGATAGAGCAACTGCATCAGATTCCAAAAATTTCTACAATAAAAATCTGATTCAAAATAAATTACAACCAAATGAGAAGAGAAGAGCTTCATCAGGAAGAACACTCTTCAACAATCACTTGGATTCATGAAGAAAAGGAAACAAAATATTCAGAAACACAGAAATGAAACCCTTGACAATGAACTAAAAACTAAAGGAAATGCATTCACACCAAAGATGTCTTCCTGAGAAATGTTGTCCATCTGAAAAAAGTTGTCATAAAGAAAAATTTCCCTACAACTGAATTATCTAGGGACACAAGAAGGCTTTTTCAAGCAAAGAATAATTCTTAGTCACATCTAGAACATGCTAAATGGTCCCAAAAAAAAAAAAACTATAAATATTAAGTTTAAAACATAAGATCAGCATTGCTCATCCAGCTTAGCAAAGCAGAAATTCTTAAAGCACAAGACAGCATTTAAATTATTTAAGTATGGTTCCTACTCTAGGTAACATACTTATTGATTATTACATGCATGAATTTGATTCATGTCCATTGCTACTCAATACTCCTTGTCAAAACAAAAAATATTAATAGACAGCAGTCCATATTCTCAACAAAGTCTTAGACAAAGTCAAACAAAAACAACAATAAAATCATAAGTTACCTCAAATGATAAAAGATTAAATGCCAACATACAACAGCGTAAATAGACACCCAAGTGGCTGTTAGGATCCAAAAATATTTGATCATCCTCCACATTAGCACCTTCAGGTGGTGCAAGCACTCCTAATTGATAACTCAAATAGTGAGTAATCTAGATATAGATCTGAAACAGATATAGGATTACATATTTAACTAACTTCCACTTTACCTCGCAGCTTATCAAAGAAATTGAACAAATCATCTGGAGAAGATAGTGCCGCCATACTGCTAATCAGCTGATCACTCAACCAATCATCAACTGAGCCACCCACTGTCTTAAGTTGATTTAAAAGTTCTTCCAAAGGAGGCTCCAAGAAATCATCACAAGACTACAAAATTAAAAGGACCCATTAAAGCAAGTACAACAAAAAAGAATAACGACAGTTATATAAGAGCAATTGTTGATGACCAAAATATTGAGAAACCCGATAGTTTTCAAATATATTTAGCAAAATCTATAACAGAGAACAAGGAAATCTTAGCCCTGACATAAATTGCAATAAAATCGCATAAAAAATAAAATACAAGTTGCTACAGGTGACATCAGGACGAAAAATCTTAAACAGCACATCAAAATCAAAGGGGCAGCCATGCTCAAATACCAAAATGTGACTAAAATAGCAATTTATCATATGAAGATTTTACATAATTGAAAGGCTTCAAATAAATTGCAGGTGACCTTCAGTGTCTTGTTCAAGGACTTAATTTTGTCAACCAGTAATAAACAATTTGCCCTTAATGATCTATGCACAAATAAAATAACAACAAAACTGGACTTTATTTCCCTGGAAACCAAAGACACTGAACATCATCGTGATATCTAGCCTCTTTCACATTTCCCCCACATCCACATGATTAACAGATTTATTGAACCCATTCAACTAAAAGCAAGCAACAGAACAATTTGATCAAGAATTGCAGCAGGAAAACAGCACACTATTGAATTCTTCAAGATGATTACTAAAAGAGGAATTATTTCTCCACATTCCACATCAAGGCCTTCACATGGATTTCTAAAAGAGACAAATAGAACAAGAATGCTCCACAATGCATATTATAAAATGGGATTAACATCATAGCATAAAGACCATGTATTGCAGAGGATGGAATCAAATAACAGAAACACCGGAAACAAAGCTTATAGCTCGATCACAAGACATGAAAACAAGATTATAGCCATAACGAATACCACAATCGCAAAGAAAACCTAAGGAAGAGATCGAACCAACCCTTGTGAGGGAGAAGAGGAAGAGGCCGAGGCGGTTGTGGTGGGGGACGGACTGGAAGGGGAAAGGAACGGAGTGCTGCGCGGGCGGGGCGAAGACCTGGATCAACTGGCACACTGCGATCTTATGCGGCGTTATGTCGAACACCCCGTGCGCGCTGCTTCCGCCTCCTCTGGCCGCCGTGTTTCCTCCGCCTCCGGTGCTTGCACCGCCGGCGGGCGCCATGGAACGGCTCATTCTCGCGCGGCGGACGCCGGTGATCGGAGAACGAGGCTGCGAGGGGGTTTAACGGAGAGGGTTTCAAGGAATGGGACGAGGGTTTAGGACAGAATGAATTTGGAATTTTTGTGACCGTTATTGGGATATAATTACCAAAACTAAATATAAACACATTTTAGAATAATGTTGAAGGGGAAAAAGAAATTAAAAAATAAATTTGTCAAAAATAAATAAATAAAATATTATAAAATTGGTTTTAGTTGAACAATATTAAACAAGCACCGCCAAGTAGGGTGGATTATTAGTTGAATCTTGAATGAGAAGACCTAAAATGAATCTTTAGGTCAATAGTACTGTGCAAATACGGTAGAATATTGTAGCAGCATGGCAGAAAGATTTATTAGCTTAGTTTAATTTTTGAAATTTTTTTGAATCTATAAGTAAAAGACTCTAATCACCCAATTTCACGTCGGGCCGATTAAATGAATCTTAGGGCTTTGTTATGCACTTTTGGCTTTGTCCAAAAAAAAAAGTTTTAAAAATATTGAGAAATGTGTTATATATCATATAACAAAAATTATTTTCATATTATATATATATAGAGAGAGTAATGATATTTTTACCGAATAGATTTCCCGAATTATGTGGATGTCAAGTTAACATCTATGTCAGCATCCACGTCATTCTTTCTTTATTATTTTTTAAAAAAATAATAATTTTTTTTATTATCTAAATCCTAAATTTAAACATTTAATTGTAAAAGATAACATGTAAATGATAAACCGAAAACCCCTCCCTAAACCCTAAACTAGAAATCACAAACCCCCGGGGGTTTGTGATTTCTAGTTTAGGGTTTAGGGCATAGGATTTAGGGCTTAGGATTTAAGATTTAGGGTTTAGGGTTTAATATTTATTATTTAGGTTTTAAATTTTTAAATTTTTAAGGTATAGATTTTGTAGTATTTAGGTTTATGATTTTAGATATAGTTTTATAATTTTTTTAAAAAAATTTTAGAATTTAAAAATTTTTAAGGTTCAAATTTGAAATTTATATAAAAAAATAATGATGTGGATGAGGATATGGATGACAAGTTGGGCATCCACGTCATTCGGGAAACCTATTAGGTAAAAATAGCATCGCTTATATATATATATATATATATATATATATATATATATATATATATATATATACATAAGGGGATAAATATAAAGGGAAAAGAACAAAAAAAAAAACCTTGTAGTTTTTTACTTTTACAAAATAAAGAAAAAGGTTTATTTTTTCCAATTCTATATCTTGTGTTTTTCATATTTGTAAAAAGAGGAAACACCAGCAACGGTGTCAACTTTTTTCTGTTTTTACAAAGGTAAAATTGTCCATTTATGTAAAAAATCACCATATGGCATAAAAAAAATATATGATTTTATTTGATTTTTGCAATTTAAGTTTTTTTGGTTTACTGGAATTTTGGAAGAAATTAATTAATTTTTAAAAAATACTTATTTTTATTTCATATAAATTAATTTTAAATGAAATGAAGACTTTACATATAAGTTCACGTCGTTAATGACTTAATTATGGTTATTTCTCTTTTTTCAAATCTTGGAAACCACACATCATACAATAAAAAAAAAAACTTGTCCTTATTTTGCAAAAATCAAAACCAAAAAGTTTTTTTTTACTTTATTCTATTTTAAAAAAAAAATACTTTGTAAAAGTGTGATAACCGGTGATCATTTAGTAGAACATTATTTTAATAATGAAGTTGGTTATTCTTCTTTAAAAAATGTTTTTTTATCATCTTTAAACATGAAAGTCTGTTTTTATTATTTTTTACTATTAAGTTGGCTTTGGTCAAGAGGCAAAATTAAATTACATCAATCTTATTTCTTATGTAAGCATTGTATTTTGAGTTAGTATTTCCTAAAAGCAACAGTATTTTAATGATTTCCCCATTTTAAGTAATTCTTTATATCTTATTTTATCCATTTTTAAAATTTATGATAGTAAGAAATGTTTTTAAACCATGAAATTACTAGTAATAATATTTGAGAATAAAACCAAACTTTTTTTATATTAATTTAATATAAACTAATACCCAAGTAACCTATTTAAATGGTTTTATATTTTTATTATTTCACTAAAGTAACCTAATTTATGTACTACCTGCTTCTTATAAAAATAATAGGGAAAATTACTGTTTACCCCTCGTGAATTCAAATATTCCTAAATAGTTCCTCCAACTTTGGCAAACCCCGGACAACCCTTCCGTTATTGTTTAAGTTCCCTTTTACCTCCTACCGTTCACTTCAAATGGGTCCATGTTATGAAATTTCATTTTTGCCCTTGAAAATGGTGGGAAAAAAACCGCCCAATCACATCATGTCTGACTTTTATACATACAATTTTGCATATTTTTTTTTTGCCTTTCTGTTTGTTTTTTTGTTAAACAAAGTTTAGAAGGCTCATATCATCTTCTTTTTCTTTTTCAAGTTCTTCTCCTCATTTAGTTTGTTCAATTTGAATTATGTCGGTTTCTTGATAAGGTGAGAATTTCTTCGATTCAAGTGCTAATGTTCACGGCGCCGACTTCTTGGGGATCGGTGTTAGCTGAGATATGTGAGCGATGGGGTCTCGATGTTTCCCTTGTCAGGGTGAAGTTTATCACACCCGATGGATATAAAACGGTTTGTCCAATAAAAAACGATGTTGACTTCCAGCGGATGTGTCACGTGTACTTCATCTTCAAATGCGTTGTACTCGATCTTATTGTCGAGACAGACGATGTGTACTTCACGTGTACTTTATCACACCCGATGGATATAAAACGGTTTGTCCAATAAAAAACGAGTTCTTTTCATTGTAAAGTTCTTCTCTTTTATGTTTATCTGGTTGTATAAGTTAATTATTGTTTAACTGTGCAAGTATATGTTTAAATATATTACGTTTAAATTTAAACATTGTCTTCTCCATTTAATTTCTTTTGTCTATATTTAAATATTTGTGTTAACGTTTAAGTTTTTACTTTATCATTTAAACACTTCACGTATCTGCTTAAAATATTGATCTTTTTCATTTAAACTGAAGTGTTGGCAGGTAGCAGATGGTGCGTTTATGGTATCCCGTACACAAGAATTAATGACACCATTAAATTTTCTAAAATTTAACATAAATATTGGAAGACCCCTTCCTCGTTATTAGTCAAGCTCTGTCCCCCGTGCGTTTCCTTTTTTTTCTCGGATCTTAAGCGTCAACCGGCTTATGGACTTCACACTATAAATGAGAAGGAAGACCCCTTCCCTTGGACACCCCTCCTCCTCTGTTTCTTTTCGAATGAGTTTCTTCTTCATGTGTCCAGGATATTCGCTTCACACTATAAAAGGATGTCTCATGATCATCCTCTTCTGGAGAATCAATCAGCCGCAATCACGCAACGAATTAAACTATCTTTTCTTGCCCAAGTCAGAATGCCCGCGCAATTGCCTGAATACGGAGGATTCTCCAGCGGAGGATGACGGGCAAGCAATTAAGCGGGCATTTCAACTTAAGCATGAAAGAAAGTTTTCACTTATTGCTTGATTGAGGAGGATTCTCCAGAGGAGGATGACCATGAGTCATCCTTTAAGACGGAGTTGATGTTGATCACTTGAGAATTGTTCTTATCCTTTAAAAGCTTTTCTTTACTATGCAAACATCATTGTCTATGTTTAACTGTCACACTCTTCGTTTAACTTCTAATATTATAGTTTAAATATAATTTTTTCTATTTAAATATCATTGTCTTTGTTTAACCTTGTTTAATTGTTCGTGTTCTACGTTGTACAAATTCAAGTTGATGCGCATGTTATGCAACCGCCGTGAGCAAGCGAACAAATGAGAGACCTACTTATGCCCGGACAAACATTCGAAGGTAGAGATACTTGTTGAGAAAAGCCGAAATCTTCATGTTTGTCATTTTTAATAGACGAAAGAGGATCAAGTCACAAGTGTCCGACATCCGAGTAGGCATTGTAAATGTTTAAATATTTTAAATGAAACAAACTTATTTGAGTACTTTTGATATTTAAACAGAGACATTCTCTCTTAACGTTGTACTTAAACATTTTGAGAAACAAAAACGACATTATAAATAAACAAAAAGTTAAACAAAAACACTTATTATTTAAACAATGACAACGGTATTTAAACCAAAACAATGATATTTAAACTGTGAGACAATTTTGTTTGAATAGGTAAACTTAGAAATCAAACAATGAAAATGATATTTAAACAACATCAGTTATAATTTAATGAGATACAATGTTATTTACACGGTATCAGTGTCGTGAATAAAGGGGATGTTGTCGTCGGGGGAAGGGGTGTCATTCGGCGTCGAGGGCGGATTCAATTTAAATAATAACATATATTTTTAAACAGTTAAATCAAAATATTTAAATGGTTTACATATGTTTTTAAACGATAGGCAAAATATTTAAACAGTGAACTGATAGTTTAAACACTAAATCACATGTTTTAAACATAAAAGCTTGAAGTTTAAATAGAGAGGTTCATGATTTATTGCCTCATTTCCTTCGAGCAATGACAATATGGCTTCTATCGTCGCTTGCATTGTTCCCTGCGCATCTCGCTTGCAGTCGAGAGGCCGCTTGTGGGACGTCCTCCATCAGCCACTTGTGACTAGCTTGCGCCCATTCATATCAAACTTAGAAATCAAAAAATGAAAATGATATTTAAACAACTTCAGTTATAGTTAAATGAGATACAATATTATTTACACGGTATCGGTGTCGTGAATAAAGGGGATGTTGCCGTCGGGGGGAGGGGGTGTCATTAGGTGAACGGCGTAGAGGGTGCATTCAATTTAAATAACAACATATATTTTTAAATAGTTAAATAAAAAAAATTAAATGGTTTACATATGTGTTTAAACTATAGACAAAATAGTTAAACAGTGAACTGATGCTTTAAACACTAAATGACATATTTTAAACATAAAAGTTTGAAGTTTAAACAGAGACTCATGATTTATTGCCTCCTTTCCTTCGAGCGATGACAATATAGCTTCTATCGTCGCTTGCTTTCTTCCCAGCGCATCTCGCTTGCAGTCGAGCTGCCGCTTGTGGGACGTCCTCCATCAGCCACTTGTACGTCATTTGCAGTCGAGCGGCCGCATATCGTTCCATCAGTTTGAAAAAAAAAACTATAAACACACTACAAACAGATGAAATGCATAATACTTTTTCAAGACAAATGGTGGAAAGCGAAGAAGAACTTCGAGACAAGGATGCCCAGCCGAAAAGAAAACCTGAAGAGGCGAAAAGAGAAAAAAAAGTATAACCAGCGCTAATAATGATTGTCTCTCAAGATTACCCCTTGTCGATCACTTCAAGTGGGTTCATGTTATAAAATTCCTTTTTTGCCCTTGCGATAGAGGAAAAATACCGCCCAATCACATCATGTCTGACCTTTATGCATACGATTGTGCATTTTTTTTGTTTGCCTTTCTGCATGCTTTTTGTGAAACAAAGTTTAGAAGGCTCTTTACATCTTCTTCTTCTTCTTCTTCTTCTTCTTCTTCTTCTTCTTCTCCTCATTTGGTTTGTTCAATTCGAGTTCTGCCTTTATATTATAGAGAGTTTTTGTGGTATTGCTAGATACAACGGGGAGGAAAGAGTGCTAATGTTCACGACGCTGACTTCTTGGGAGTTGGTGTTAACTAAGATATGTGAGCGATGAGGTCTCGATGTTTCCCGTGTCAGGGTGAAGTTTATCACACCGGATGGATATAAAATAGTTTGTTCAATAGAAAATGATGTTGACTTCCAGCGGATGTGTCACGTGCACACCATCTTCAAATGCGCTGTCATCGATCTTGTTGTCGAAACAGACGATGACCCATTGTCGAATCCTACTGAAAACGAGTTTTTCTCATTGTAAGATTCTTCTCTTTTATGTTTATCTAGTTATATAAGTTCATTAGTGTTTAACTTTGACAGTCTCTGTGTAAATATATTGTGTTTACATTTAAACTTTATCTTCTCATTTAATTTATTTGTCAGTATTTAAATATTTGAATTAACGTTTAAATTTTGAAGTTATCATTTAAACATATTATGTCTCTGCTTAAAATATTCATCTTTTTCATTTAAACTGAAGTGTTGGCAGGAATTCGGCTTCTGCGAGCACTCTCGGTCAACCCCATAGCGACCCTGACAGTGTGGGATGCCTTGCTTCCTTGTTAGATCATTCTGAAGTGTTGTCGTTGGATATCGGACAACGTTTTGAAGGCGTTGAACATTTAAGGGACGCACTTCGAAATTTTGCAATCAAACAGAATTTTGACTTCAAATTCATAAAGAAAGAAAAACACCGGGTGACTGTGAAATGCGCTACCGTTGGTTGTCAATGGTGCCTTCATGCATCAAAAAAATATAATAAAAATACTTTTAGAATCAAGACAATTAACCCGTCACACACTTGCGGTGGTGGAATAGGATCGGCCTCACATCCGAAAGCGTCCAAAAAATGGGTAAGCGCACGAGTGATTCAGAAGCTCAAGGACCGGTCCTTGTACAAAGCCATTGACATTCAGAAGGACATGTTGTGGGAACATGGTGTCCACATTTGAAAGTATTGATAATTGTTGAGGATAGCCAAAATCTTCGTGTTGGTCGTTGTGTCGATGATTGTTATGAAGTGATTAACAAGTGCAGCAACTCTGTAGATCTTGCCATCAGAACATGCTCATGTCGTAGATGGCAAGTTTATGGTATCCTATGCAAACACGCTTGTGCTTCAATAATGTAGACAGACACCAACGTTCATGGATTTATTAGCGGCTACTTCATCGTCGATAATTACAAACTAGCGTATACGGAAGCTATATTCCCATACACGACCATGACAAGCTTACGGACGGAAATCATGAACTACGTCTACGACCGCCTGTGATGAGAAGACAACCTGGGTGTCCTAGACGAAAGAGGATCGAGTTGCAAGTGTTTGAGGTCCGCGAGTTACATTGCAGCCGCTGCCACGGCTCCGGTCACAATCGCAGATCTTGCAATGAAACTGCCGCCGACTAGGCATTGTAAATAAACAACTTTAAAAAAAACAAACTTAATTGTGTCCCAACTTTTGATATTTAAATAGAGAAACTCTTATTTTAACAGGTAACACATATATTTAAATAGAGACAGTGTTTGCTTAAACAGAGACTACTTTATTTTAACATATTATCCTACGTTGTTTGTTCAAATAGAGGCTACTTTATTTTAAACTTAAACAATTATATTTAAACAATAAAATTGAAAGCTAAACAAAGAAAGTCAATTACATAAGTATACAAACTAGTAAATTTACATTGAAAAATAATTTGTCATGTTCTTCGAAAATAATGAACTGAATTTAAATTTATAACGACATCATCGAATTACATTTGAAAACAAACAAAGACCCCCCTTTCTCAATGATGTCGGTTGCCCTCTCTTCCTTAAGTATGCATGCAACATACTTTAATCTCAGATAAGGGACGTCCATTTGCGGTAGCCATAGCTTTTCATCGTTGAGTAATTGCTCGATAAACCGCATGACATAGACGGCGCAGTCGACACTTCCTCTTTTTTGTCCGGGGGTTTCCATGTCATGGACTAGTGGGTACTTTGTAGCCACCGTCTCACCGAACTCCATATCGATACATGTGTCGAATAGATTACGCTGTCGAGGTATACAATTTAAGATTAGAATACCGATTATATACCATTTCTAACGCATCTTTGTCGTACTCCACACTTTTGCATGAAGAATAATGCCTATATTCTTGTTTGTTATTGTCAAGGACCACAACATGGAAGTGGTCATTCATGATTATCGGGAGGATGACAATGTCAACATCATGTAATTTGCGCGCGGCATCTCCGATCATAGCGAAAGTCGTGTCATACGTGTCATCCTACTTTGACATAAAACAGAGCCAGTGGTCGTGTGATGGAGGCGCGCTTCTTATAAGGATATGGTACTCTGCTCAGCGACTTTTGTATTATGCATATGAAAGCGTCCATCACATTGTCTGAGACCATCTCCTTCCCCTCAAGCAGCGTGAATAGTCTAGGTCGTGTACATAGATGAAAATGTAAAACAAAACAAAACTCTAGCCGAGAAATCTCCCTACAGACTAACAAAACCCCAGCCGAGAAATCCCCCTACAGAGTTCAATATCTTCCAATAAAAATAGAACCACAAAATAAAATTGAAAAATCTTTCTTTGTAACAGAATAGTTAACATAAAATCATAATCAATACCTTAGATTGCAAATTGATGAAATACCGAATACTTGCACAAGACTTCTCCTTCGAGACATCGGTGGAAATAGAAAAGCTGAAATTACAGAGGATGTGCCGGTAGAGACAACTTCGGAAAAGGAAAAGCTGAGTTGAGAAAAAACAAGTATACGGCTCCAGTAAAGTCGTCTTTTGGGGTTACCCTAAGAAAAACCCCCCACTTCCTCTCAAACCGCCGAAATGGTTGCAGTGCCACGACTTCCCATGCAAGGGCAATTTTGTCCATAAAATTTAAAAATAACTCCGTTAACCACCGTTACATGGGTTGGGGGTTTGGAAAACATTGAGTTTAAAAGGAAGGGGTTTTTAGAGATTTCCAAATTAAGGGGGTGTTTTTTGGCAATATTGCAAACTTATGGGGTTTTTTTTTGGCAATTTCCACTAAATAATAAAGGGATAGATGATTTTTGGGAATTTTATAAGATGAAAATATATAAAATAAAATTGCTTGAATTTTTTTGGTTAATATATGCACAAGTAACCTATTTAAATGGTTTTATATTTTCATTATTTCACTCAAGTAACCTAATTTATGTACTACCTGCTTCATATATAAATAATAAAGGGATAGATGATTTTTGGGAATTTTATAAGATGAAAAATATATAAAAAAAATTGCTTGAAATTTTTGGTTAATGTATGCATAGTCGCTATCTTTGAATATAGTGTTCTGGTATACATAACCAGCCAACCTCCATTGGTTAAATAATAAATACTTACTCTTAATTCTATCCCCCAAATATTTTCCATCCTCTAGCCTTTCTTTGATGGGCATTTGCCCTACTGTGATTGGAAAAGTGTTCTTTGTCTGCTAGTTCACGGTAAAATACTTTTCCATTGCTTCATTATTAGTCAACAGACTAAACCTTACTGTTGATGGGCATTTATCTTGTTGTGATTGAAGGAGTGTTCTTTGTCCGCTAGTCCACGTTAAAATCCTTTTCCATTGCTCCATTACTAGTCAACGGACTAATGAGCAACCGGTAGTGATAAACCTTAGGAACACTGCGAGTGTACATACCCGGGTAAATTAGTGCACTATTACTTCTAGAGGGGTTTTATGGGTGATTTTCCCCCTCTAACCCTAGCTCTCAAAGGCGCTGCCAGCACCACCCTCTACACTCTCAAGCTTGCTAGCAATCCCGCTGCCTAGTGCCAAGCCGCTTTTCCCATTTTTCCCCCGTTTCTTACTTCTTCTTCTTCTTCTTTTTAAAAAAAAATCCTAACCCTAGCTCTCAATGGCACTGTTTGTAGTCCAGATGATCATTTTCTCTGATTAGGTTTAGAGCCATACTCTGATGAAAAAGCCCTACCACCATTAATCTAGCTCCAAAAACCAAGAACCAGAAGAGATCGGATCCCAATCCCTAACCCTAACCTTAAATTTGGGTCTCTCTCTCTCTCTCTCTCTCTCTCTCTCTCTCTCTCTTTGTGCCCTTTGATCGTAGTAGCGAAGATGATGAACTTTGCCAGCACTAGCTTTTTCTTTTTTGAAGCTTTTTTTATTTTATTTCCTTTATTTATGATTTTATTATCTTAATTATTATGTTTCACATAGGGTTTTGGTCGAGATGGCGCATAGGAGGCCGATCTCCTCCTCGACTTTCTCGCTGGAGAAGCTTGGCGGGCTCAGCGGCGATAAGGGGCTACTGAGCTCTAGAGGCCTTGGATTTCCGCCCCAAGCTGATCATCTATGGTGGGAGTCTATATCCGAGGGATTAGGATTATACAAGGTTTAGATTCATTGTGGACAAGTTAGGAGCTTTGTTGTGCTGCGATATGGCACACATCTCCGGCCTTGTGCCCGCTCAGGTATTTTTTTCCACTACCTTGGAATTGATGCATCTGCTCTGCTATTCTCTGATTAGGTATCCCCTAATTCTCTATTGGAAAATTTCTTGCTTTCTCAATTGTCTCTCAACAATTCCATGCTTTATTCTTCATTTTCTAGGAATTTAATGTTATAACGCAAGCCTTTTTTTTAATGCAAGCTGAGGAAGCAACAACAAATGGTGATGTTGAAAAGCGTGAAAGAGCTAGATTACGTTAGATGCAGAAGATGAAGAAGGGAAAATTTCAGTCTATATTGGATGCCCAAAATGCTTCCATTGATGCTGACATGGTATGTTAATTCACTACATTTGATGTCATTAGAATTTGCTACTTTTAATTTTTCGTATGGTCTGAGTTTCATTTTCTGGGAATGTTTATCTGTTGCCTTTGTATTGTATCCTTTTCGAAAGTAATTGCTAGACTAACTTTCTCTTCCCAAATTATTGAAGAAAAAGAACATGTGTTTGGTTATAACATATCTATTATGGCATTCAACTCTTTATGAATGATAGTTATTATTGTACGACATGTGTTTGGTTATTAAATGTTTTCTCTTTTTTTTTTTAATATTTTCTCACTTTTCTTCTGTATATTATTGAAACCTGTTGATTTGAAGATGTTCTTGGGAGAAAAAAAATGGTGTATATATGTAGCTACCTATATACATATATATAGTTCTCCATTCTTCACTTCAAAGTTTGAGAGTAAAACACAAAAGCATGGGTTTCTTAGCTTCTACCCTTGATCTTATTACAATTATTGGGGGCTTTTTTCCAATTGAATCCCTTTTTACAGGTCCACACTTTTGAATAATATACATCATCCATGTGTTGCTATAGTTGTTGGACATGTGTGTAAAACAAAATCATTTTTAAAAATTTGATGTGATCCTGCTAGCTTTACCAACATTATTAATGGAAGCATGAGCCACAATTGTTGACTCTTTTTGTTGAAATCGTATATAATTTGTTGCAAAGTAGGTGTAGAGCAATCTTAACATTCAGTGTATGACTTTTTACAGACTTATACAGGAAACAAAAAAAAATGATCTTTCATTCCTTACAAAAGGATGTCATTGCATTATAATTGTCTCAACTTCAAATGCAAAGGAACTAATTGAGAAACTCTAAATAAAAATTATAAACTTATGAGTACTATTTATTAAATGTTCTATTATCAATCATTATTATTGATTCTTTGTGATGGAATTATGATTACAGGAATATTCTCCACATCATGAAGAAGTTGCAACAAAACTAAATTAGGAGCATGAGCACCTTAGATAATGCCATATCAGTGACAACGTTGCTCTTAAATAAAAAAAAAATTTACATAGATTAGATTTGGTTTGTTATATGTAATACTTAAATCATATATATATATATATATATATATATATATATATATATATATAAGTCTTAAATCTCTATGTTTGCCAAACTATGAATGATATGTATCTATCTTCTTCCAAATAATATTTACTGCATTATTTACTTACCTATCATTTCCTCATAAGAAAGCTAATGCATTAATGTTAACCTGTATTTATTCTAATTAAAAAGGAATTGAAATCATGAAAATATTTAAATATCATATTTAAAAAAAAAATAGTAAAGTCTATAATCAACAAAAACAAATATGACAATGTTATATGCATACAAATTCATATTAACAATAGTATATGTGGATATTATGAATATTCCACAGGAATACATTCCATGTATAAACAATATTTACATGTCTATTAATATCTACAAATTAAAATGGAAAAAAAATATCATTATGAAAATGTTAACATAAACATATATTATATGTTAACATAATCATCTTCATTTAATCTAAAATAGCATTCTTAAACCGTTTTATGTCTATCGTTCTTCTACCTTAAGCCTTGAATTGAAGTTTAAAAATATATTTGTTTCTTATCTCTTAATTATATATATTTTGGACATTTTCATTCTTGAGCATTAGGATCCTTTTTATTATCCTTCCATCATTCTATGTGAATATAATTTTAAAAATTTCCTAAGAAGTGAAATTCTTACAAAAATTTGAAAAATATATATAAAGTGAAAGTTTCTATAAATAAATAAAACTACTATCTATTGATATATATCATCTACAAAATTTAATTTTCCAAATAAAATAAGTAAACCGCAAATCCATCTTTTCCTGAAAAAATACTTGGTCATAAAAATCAACCACTTTTAATTTTTAATATTTCACTATCCCCAATAAAATTTGCACAACCACCATTTATATTATCTACAATCACAAGAAATCTTGATCTCAAATTCAAAATTCTCAATCATTCTACACAAAATAAAGATATATATATATATATATATATATATATATATATATATATATATATATATATATATTAGACAAACATATTAGTTCGATTCTTGAGGCAAAAAAGATAAAAATCAAGAGGAAAGTTTAATATTTTATGTGTGTTTTTGTTTTTTTGCCAAAGTATCTAAATGAAGGATCATTTTCATCATTTAATGAAAAATATAACATATTCCAGTAATATATATATTTCACAAATTTTCACCTCTTAAAAAATACTTCCCGTACTAAAATTGATTTAAAAAATTACATTATGAATTATTTTTTTACAAAATTTATACTATCTTTACAAAATTTATACTACAGTCAACCCGCAACATAAGTGTGGGTCTTTAAACTAGTTCAATTTAAACAAATTATAGAATACAAAAATAATCAAAACAGAAAAGTAACCAAAGGTCCCCAAATTTAAGAAATCCTCATATGATCTTGATAAGTTTTATTATCCCCAATCAATCCTTCCTTTTTCACAAGTTTATTTTTGAATGCATTCGACCACTAATAGGGTTACCTTTTCAAGAAAAGACCATGATACCTTAACCTAGCTAATACTTGAACCATCTCTCAGTAGGAAATTATATGTTTGCCCCTCAAACCATTTCGACACCCTCCATTATTGGGAAATGACAGTTGCAAGAGGTTTGTCACTTTAGGAACTTTCTTGGAACATTTGTGTGCACCATTAACTATGTGAGAGACTGCCCACCTTAGTGAGACATGTTACCTTCACAAGCCTTTTATCTCACTTAAAATGAACGCCTCTCACCAATTGATCCACGGTATTGTTCCCCTTAGTCAAGCATTCACACTTCCTCGGAGTCAAACCAATAACCTAAGCCTTTTGTCTCACTTAAAGTGAGCGACCCTCACCAATTAATCCACAGACTCTCACTGAGGTGGGCAATCTCTCACAAGCTATCTCTTCACCTTTTCAATTTCTTGTCAAACATCCATGACAGAAGTTTTGCTGAATCCTTTCCATTGTGATATTGTCATATTGTCATATTGTCATATTCTATATCTCTTCATTTCTCAAGCCCTTACCTCTAATAGTATGCCAAAATGCTTCCATAGCAAGGTGTTGCTTCATCGATGTCATCTCAGCATCAGAGAAGTTTCTAGTAAAGAAAAACCTCCGTGAAGAAGGAAGCAACCAAACAACCAATGTACCCAAGGTACAAAGGTAAGTTTGGTGTGTGAGGATAAGAGCATGCATTTTTTTTTACTTCTCTATCAAAATAATCCAGTGAAGCACTCCTTTTTGGTTTTGTTTTGTTTGTGTGCTTTTGACTATATTTTGATAAGCAAAAAAATTAAAGGAGTAATATATAATCATAACAAAATTAAAGAGTTTTTTGCCACAAGTTTCTTGCAAAATTGAAATATTTTAGGCAACATACTTAAGGATTTTTTTTTTTAATGATTTTATTCTCTAAAATTTCCCATCCCAATTACTTGGCCTTCACAAGAATATCTTTTTGATCCATATAATTTGAATATTAAGCATGGCTTTGTTTATTTATGCATAAACTATGTAAAGCTTTCTTATATATTCCAATAAACATAAATTAGTGTAGCATATAAAACGTGACATATAAAATACCCGTTGTATAACATGCAAATAACTTAATTTTGATATAAATTTAATAAAAATTTCTATTATTATATCCTTCAAAGTTGTAGCAAATATGAAATACTTGACAATGTATCTTTGCTACAACTATAGGTCATTTACAACAATATATAGGAAAATGGTCTATTAACTCAAATATATGTGCTAACTATGACTGTAGGAAAATAGTTTATTAATTGAAATCAACCATATACGAAAGAAATTAGCCAATAACCAAGCTGTTAAGACATTTAACTCCCATGTAAGAGGTCGAGGGTTCAACTCTTTCCCAAAGCATAGTTGAGGCATACATAAGTTGGGTGTGTATATGCGGTGGCTCATCCAAATTGATGAGAGAGAGAGAGAGAGAGAGAGATTGATCATTCTAGAAGCTTGCAAAATGTTTTGTGTAGAGTCACACTCTAGCTAAATTGTACTGAAAATGGAAGCTATATATGTAGACATCCACCAATTGGAAACTTAACTGATGGTTGTCTTGTAAATGTACAGGGTCGTCAAGTAATACCTCTTGTGCGAGCACGAGAGGGTCGTATTCCCTTGGCCCAAGGAGCTACCCTTACTTCCTTTTCACTCGTTGTCTAACCTACAAATCATTTGATGTTTAAAACTACTAACAAGAGTAAAACTAATCAAGTAATTGCGAAAGAGCTGATTGAGAAGAGGAAAATCAAGAAATGAGGGAGGTCAAGGATGTGGATCCCCCCGAGGTTACTAAGGGTTAGAAGAATGCTAGAATTGCTAAGCAGGTGGTGGTTTAAGCCAAGAGAGATCCAGAGATAGATCATCCCGATGGTCACGGTGATGATCCCTAATCCCATACGAGTATTGGCACGGAATCTCTTCCAGTCAAATCCTCCTACGATTGCAATTCACACAGGGAAATCTCAAATTAGGGCCGAAACTCAATCTAGGTCCAGCCCTAATGGTTGAAGGGGTATGAAACACCCGATGGTCATGGCGTGTTCATACATAAATCCCCATTAAGCAAGGTGTGTCTAGTGCAAGGGTGATGGTCATGCGCCGAGTACAACCTAGAAGTTGAAATACAGAGTTCTCATGCAAGATCAACACATAAAAGTGCACCAAGCTTAACCCATGAACAACCCACATGCATTAAGAAAATCAAGCATTCAACAACACAAGTTCACCCCAAGGTTCACCGACATCCGGTGACCTTGGGGTTTAGCCGTCCATGTATGAAACTACACAAGATAGGCTCATGGAAACAACTAATAAATGTATATAAAAACTCCCCCAAACAATGAGAACAAGAAGAGGAAGGGGGAAGGCGCTAATGTCTTCCACAAACGCCGTAATGGGGGAGGCTTCCCTCGTCGTCTCCAAGCTTCTCAAGGGTGGAATCGATGAAGATCTTGCCCAATAACACTTCTCTCCTCAATTTTCCCTCTCTAGATCGTTAGATTCGGCCTCAATTAACTCCGGTAAAGTTGCCCCCACCAACAGCCTCCAAGATGGGAAAGAGATGATGATAGATGTGAAAAACATTCGTTTTAAAAAACAAGCCCTAGCTTTACTTAAAAGCCATCCACCCCGAGTTGCGCGGGCGGTGCGCAGGCCGCACCGTCCCCGTGTGGCTCACTGACTTTTCGCTCGCAAAAACCTGAGTCGGGGGTGCTACAGTACCAACTCCGAATTCTTCAGCGGGTCTCGCGGGTGGCGCGTGAACCACGCAGTGCCCGCGAGGTTCATAGCATGATTCATGTAGGACCCGGTTTCCTTGCTACAGCGCCGCAACAGTGTTCTTGCTTCAAAAACGCGATTTTTAGTGCTGATTTCACTCCAATTGCATTCTCGAGCTCATTTTAGCTTCTTTTAGGCCTGCAACAAGAATATAACCAATTTAGGCGAAAAAGGGCACTGATTCATCAGAAATAGAATGCAAACATATACAAAATCAACATATACATACATACACACATACATTTAGGCTCTTATCATTAACTATATCACTTTCAGAGCCATAGTGACTTTAATCACCATTGATGGAAAAGTCTCCAATCAAAATTTTATCCCCGAAGGCATAGTGCTTTCAGTGACTCAAGTTCACCAACTGTTAGTGTTTTCATTTAAAAAATAAGATAGCATCTTTACTATAGAATAATCCATATTATACAGTCAGTCAACAAGTATAGAAAGTCCAACCCAACATTAATAAAATCAACCCTGAGTTTCTTAATTTCTTCTTTAAAATATTCATCATTGAGATCTATATACCATGAGTAGTAGAGTTCCATAATGTCTAAATCAAGTAAAAGGTGATCTAAGTATCTTGTTATATATATATATATATAGTATTCTTAGCATGTTGTATATAGCATAAAAATTAGTATGTAGATGATCCCCATGCCAATCAAGAAGAATATCATTTTTTGCAAGTGGGGAGCTAGACAGCTAAAACAACAGGAAAAGAACAAAAGATTACAATAAATACAACCAACCAACTGGGAGTATTAAAAACTAAAACCACATGCAGCAACAGCTTCCAACAATCAAATTGGAAGGTATAGTCCTCTATGGAAAAGGGATAAGTTAGGGTTTTTGGAGACATATTTAGCCAACTCATCAACACGATCACTACAAGAGTTGAGACTTTTAGTGACAACTTTTTTGTGTCTCTATGTTATTTTGACACAAATAACATGTTTTTTGTGTTAAAAAAAGTTAAGTGACACTATTATTTATATTAATTGTGATAACTTATGTTTTTGTCACTATTACACTAATAATTGTGGCAATTTAGTATGTGCCACAATTAAGTTGTCACAATCAATGTATTAATAGTGTCAAAAATTCTTTTGTGTCCATTGTTTGTCACTAAATGCATATAAGATTTGATATTGAAAAATTTTTTTAAATGACAATGACTTGTAATTGTGACCAAATATATTGTTGTCACTACAAAAGTCAAGTTTTTTTAGTGACAATTTTTTGTCTCCCTATTATTTTTGCCACAAATATTAGGTTTTTTGTATTTAAAAAAAGTTAAGTGACACTATTATTTTTATTAGTTGTGTTGACTTATTTTTTGTAACTATTACACTAATAATTGTGATAATTTAGTACGTGTCACAATTAAGTCGTCACAGTTAACATATTAATAGTGTCAAGAATTCTTTTGTGTCCATTGGTTGTCACTAAATGCATATGAGATTTGATATTGAAAATTTTTAGATGAGAATGATTTGTAATTGTGGCCAAACATATTGTTGTCACTACAAAAAGTCAACAATTTAGTGGTAATTTTTTTGTGTCTCTATATTATTTTTGTCACAAATATTAGGTTTTTTGTGTTTAACAAAGTTAAATAACACTATTATTTAAATTAATTGCGATAACTTATATTTTCATCACTATTACACTAATTATTGTGACATTTTTAGTAAGTGTCACTATTAAATCATCACTATTAAGTATTAATTGTGTCAAAAATTCTTTTTCTCCCCACCGTTTGTTACTAAAAATTTTTTTGATGAGCTTGATGTGTAATTGTGACCAAATATATTGCCGTTACCACAAGAGTCAATATTTTGTTGAAAATAATTGTGATAACTTAAGTTTTTGGTCACTATGACACCAATAATTGTGACAATTTAGTATGTGTTACAATTAAATCATCACTATTAACTATTAATAGTGTCAAAAATTTCTTTTGTATCCCTTGTTTCTCGCTAAATTCAAATGAGAATGTTAAACATTTTCTTGATGGGAATGACATGCAATTATGAGCAAAAAATATTGTTGTCATCATAATATAGTCAAGACTTTTATTAACAACTTTTTTATGTCTCGTTATAATTTATGTTTTTCATCACTATTACACTAGTAATTGTGACAATTAGTATATGTCACAATTGAATCATCCTCGCTTGTGTCCCCCATCCCTTGCCCCCCTCGTTGTCCTCCCCTATCCAACACCTTCCCTCCTCCTCCCCGTGTTCCTCCCCAGCTTCCACCCATGTTCGTCCCCTTGCCGGGGTGCACCTTATTCACTATTTGTCTACCACTCCACGGGGCCGTCTTGTATGGGAGGTGAGAGGTTTGGTTGGCATGGAAGGTTTATCCAGTTTTGAACAATTAATTGATTAAATTAATTTATTAAAAATATAAAAATAAAAGTTATATAATTTTGATGGTGATAGTATTAATTTTTTTGGATAGCCAATGAATATAAATGAAGCGTGGGTGTTACATGTTAAATCCTAAAATTGGAATTAATATATATTTTTTAAAAAATTAATATGAAAAATTTTATTTTTATAAAAACATTACTTGAAAAAAATCTTGTTTTTAAAAATTAGGAGTCGATGATGTAGGGGATCCTGATAGTATAGGACTCCGGATAACACTCAATAAAGCGGGTTAAATCATTGCCTTTAGAGTTCCTAGAACACCAAATTTAGTTAGTTCATGAAGTGAAGTGTTAAAATTTTGTAGCTTTGTTGAATAAATGTGGTTATTTTTAAATTGTAATATGTATCATATATTTGGTTCGCTGAGAATCTTGAAGTGATTTCCAGACCAAACTACAAAACTTGAACCCCTTGCCAAAAGCCAGCAGCATCCAAACTCGGTCCCTTTCTTGACCCAGTTCTTAGCCTCAGAATGGAGAATTTTATTTAAAAAAATCATCATTAATCGAAAATAAAAAAAATATCAATAAACTGTTTAGAGTTTTTTTTTAATTTTTTTTAAGTTTATAAAGAATTATGATTTGATTTTTATTCTAGATAGAAAAACCTAACAGAATTTATCATCACTTGAAATTTTGATAGATTTTTTTTTGTTAATGGATAATTAATCATAATGAGATTAATTTAAATTATAATGATAATATTGATTCTGCCGCCCACGTTCTCGTGCTCAATATATAATGTCCAGAAGCAAAGAATAAAATTTATAAATACTTTTTTTCTAAAATTATAATTTTTTAAAAGTATAAATACTAATTTGTAACAAAAATGGCTAAATAATATTATTTAAAAAAAATATACATGTCAATTTGCAAATTTTTAAAGGACAAAACAATAAATGTTCTTAAATATTTTTTTTTCCAAAATTAAGAGTTACTTAAGATTATTTGTATCAATTTGTAAAAATAATATGCTTGTTCCAAAGTACGAAGAAAAGTGTTTACATACTCAAAAAATAAAAACAAATTTTCAACTAATGCTCAATCATCATCATCATCGTCACTTTCCAGGTTATCACATGCTATATTTGTCTCATCATCAATGGTAAAATTATCTTCATTTGTCTCATATCCATCTTCTTCTTCTTGACTCCCCATAATGCTATTGTTTAATGGATTTCCTTCAACAGTTGCGACTTGTAAATCAAATCTATCCAAAAGATATGACATCATTGTCATTGTCCGAAGTAGCTTCATGAAGTGTAAAGCCAAAATTTTTCATTTTTCTTGGCATGCCTCATCTCCTATGTTATCATCAGGAAGATCATACAAATCACGAGGTTTTGTCTTGACAACAACTTGCCAATTAGGCTCCTTAATATCTCTTACATAATAAACTTGTTCAGCTTGAGAAGCCAAAACATAAGGTTCATTAGTTTTCAACTTACGTGTGACATTGACCATAGGAAACCCAAACTTATCAGCCTTGAATCCTCCTTTATGATACACATCCCACCAGTGAGCCTTAAATAATATGATACTATTCCCTCCCTGATAATTTAATTGTATGATATCTGTTAATACCCCAAAATAATCTAAATTGCCTGTATGCATATCACCTTTTACAAGAATTCCACTATTTTGTGATTTCAGATGCAAGTCTCTGTCCTTTGTGTTAAACCTCCACCCATTGATAAGAAAACTTTTATATCGAAAAACTCGCCTATCTGGTCCATAAGCTAAATGCAATAATTGGTCACTAACCATTTCACTTCCTTCATCGTGCAACTTGGTGACCTGTTACAAGTAATAACCGTTTGAACAAAAATATTATATAAAAGTTATACATTCAAAAATATTAATAATACTTACATATTTCTTGAACCAATGATGAAATTCTTTTTGGTGTCTTCTTTCTACATTTCTAGGATCTTCTCTTCCAAGTTTTTCTTTATGCATGCTTCACATCAAAAATTAAAAAAAAAATTATTAATTTCAAATAAAATGTATCAAATATAAATTAAATACATTAAATGAGTAATTCACAAATTTATGGGACTTACTCCACAAACTCTCTAATTTCTTCACAATTTTCTAGCACATATATTGTAGCTTGATCCCATTCAGTTAAGCTTAGCTGATCATATTTTTTTTCCAAGCAAAGGTCTACCAGCTTGTGAAAAAACGTGCAATACAGAGTGTGAATGAACACCACTCCCCTCATCATTTCTTCCAACACGATTTATTCTAGTTTCAGTTCGATGCAAATACCTTGAACAAAAATGCATGCATTCTTGCACAATATATGCCTCGGCGATTTAAGCCTACGCAAATATCGCTCTATAGGATACATCCAGCAGAACTGTACTGGCCTAGCAACTTTAGCTTTGCTCACAAGATGAATGGTTAAATGTACCATAATGTCAAAAAATGATGGTGGAAATATCTTTTCTAACTTGCAAAGTGTGAACGAAATTGATTTTTCAAGTCTCTCCTGGTCATCAAAATACAAGACTTTAGCACATAACTCTCTTAAATAAGTGCACAATTCAATTAATGCTTCGCACACCTCTTTATCCAACAAACCACGAATAGCCAAAGGGAGATATCGATGCAAAAACACATGGCAATCATGACATTTCATTCCAACAACCTTGCATTCAGTAAGAATCACACATCGAGAAATATTTGAAGAATAACCATCTGGAACTTTTAGATCATTTAAGAACTGACAAAATGATCATTTTTCATCTTTAGACAAGGTATAACACGCAGGACGAAACATATACCTTCCATCACTAGTGGGAGTTGCATGAAGCTCAGGACGTATACCCATATCTTCTAAATCAAAACGAGAATTTATTGTATCTTTAGTCTTGCTCTCGATGTTTAGTAAAGTCCCAATAATATTATCACAAACATTTTTCTCGATATGCATGACATCCAGATTATGTCTCACTGTAAGTGTTCTCCAATATGAGAGTTGAAAAAAAAATACTCTTTTTTTCTCAATTTCCAAACAATAGAACATCTCCACGTTTCCTTTTTCTTTTGAAGCCTTACCAAAAGTGATCATTCAATGAAAATAGCAAGTAAAAATCATATGATGATAATATAAACATGAATTATTAAAAAAACAACTAAACTTCACGGCAAAATTGACTATATTGTTCAACAATATCATCTCACATCAATTGTTTTGGTGCACTCGATTTTCTTTGGTACCATCAAATGCTTTGGCATTTTTCCTCCAAGAATGATTGGTCGGTAAGAAGCGACGATGACCAAGATAGCATGTTTTATGCCCATTTTTAAGCATGCGAGAAGATGTTTCAAGATTGCAAACAGGGCATGCTAACTTGCCTTTGGTGCTCCATCCTGATAAATTAGCATAGGCTGGAAAATCATTTATGGTCCACAAGAGAGCTGCTCGTAACTGAAAGTTACTCTTTGAAAGTGCATCATACGTCTCTACACCACTCTCCCAAAGGCATTGTAGATCATCGATCAATGGCTCTAAGTATACATCAATATCATTTCCAGGAGCTTTAGGACCAGGAATCAAAAGTGACATCATGATATGTTGATCTTTCATACAAAGCCATGGTGGAAGGTTATAAGGGACTAATACAACTGGCCATACACTTTAAGAAGAGCTCATATTCCCAAATGGATTAAAACCATCACTTGCTAAACCAAGTCGAATATTACGTGGATCTGCTGCAAAAATGGGGTGTGCTGCATCAAAACTTTTCCAAGCTGGAGAATCGACTGGATGTCCCATAAGCTCATTATTACATGGTTTTTCCTTATGCCACCTCATATACTTAGCAATATTGTATGACATGTACAGTCTTTGCAAGCGTGGAGTTAGAGGAAAATATCGCAAGACTTTCTGTGGAATATTTTTCCTACCATCATGCTCATTAGTCATATTCCTCATTTTCCCATCATTTTCCCATCTAGATTCACCACAAGTTGGGCATGATTGTGCATTCTCATAATTCTTCCAATAAAGTATGCAATCATTTACACAAGCATCTATTCTCTCATATGAAAGCCCCAAAATCTCGAGAAACTTTCTTATAGTCATTATATGAGCTAGGGACTTTATTACCTTTAGGAAACCATTTTTTCATTATTTGAAGCAATTTGTCAACAGCATTGGCACTAACCTTGTAGAGACATTTCCAATTCAGTACTTCAACAATGAATGATAATGTAGAAGATTCCTCACATCCTGGATATAAATCTTACTCCAACTCATGTAATAATCTGAAAAAGATAGCAGCGTCTTTATTTGGACTTGTGGGGTTACCTTTGAAAGAATCATTAGCTTCTTTATTTGGAGCGCTATTATCATCCATCACAAATGCATCATTTGTAATTTGAACATCAATTTTTTCAACATGATTTGCATGAGCATATCCAAGATCACTTAACATATGCCGCATCCCGTATTCATTATCACTTTTATCACTCTGATTAGCATCATCATCATCATCATTATCATCTTCAGAATAATATTGTAGACCCTCTCCATGATTGTACTAGTGCTTGTAGTTTTTGCTTATCCCATTTAACATCAGATGTTCATAGATTGATTGTCGTGTCCTAAATAAATTGTTATTGCACTTTTTACATGGACAACGAGCAGCTCTTCCTTCATCAAGTTGCTTAAACGCAAAATCAAGAAACTCATTCATTCCTTTTTCATATTTTGGTAATGTTCTATCAGAAATTTCCATCCAAGCTTTATCTATCACCATTGTCCTATAACATAAATTGATATTAAAAATCATATCAAAAAATAATTAGGTTAATGCAAACAAAATCACTAAAATTTTGATTTTTTTGTAAGATTCTCTAATTATTTCATTGACTCTCTTATTTAAGTCATTCACACACTTTGTTTAATTTAAATATAAAATTAGATTAATCATAATTTAAATTTGTACTTTTTGGTTGAGCACACAGTACATAGAATCAAAAGGAAGTCTTAACTAGATGAAAGTGGTTAGTAATTGTCTTTGTTTTTTTTTAAGATGTATTATATTCATGTATTTATACACAAATATATTATGCTATAAACAAATATTCAACTTTCAAGTTTCAAGGACTCACTAGAATATATTGCCATGCATGATATGAGATATATATATATATATATATATATATATATATATATATATATGGGTTTAAATTTCAATTAGTCAAGTTAGGTGACTCAATCGGATTATGACATTGAAAAAGAAGCTAATGGGTTTAAATTTCGAATTAGTCAAGTTGATGTCAGCTTTTCCATCCATGAATAGAAGTGCAAAGATAGCCATAGAAAAGGACCACATTTAAATAAATAAAAATAGAAAATAATGTAAAAAGGAGAAAAGTGATATGAAGAAATCTAATAAAACAAATTACATAGACAAAGGGAAGAACTTTTTGTAGAATAAAAAGCAGATTATACTTTAATTATTATTAAGTCTAAATTCTAATATAAATACATAAGAAAAATTCAAAATTTTCAAAGAACCCATATATCGCTTCAACATAATTGCATACCATATATATATGTATGTATTAACATGGATATTTGTAAATTAATGCGAAACATTATGCATAGTTTCATGCACATGTCTAATAATAGTAATTTATGCATTAAAACCCCTTAATTCTCCTTGAGAGTTAATCCTACAACATTAATATAATTCTTTCATAAAAATATAAAAATATCAGACCTTTTTAGAAACCTAGGAGAAGTATTCATAAGCTGCAATCATCTTGTTAGTCAAGTTTCTTTAATTTCTATCATATAGAAAATAAGTTAGGTTGTATTGATCCTAATGGTACTAGTATTAAAAGCTGAGACTTTATCTAAATCAAATTATAAATCAGCATACTAAAATTGAAAACAACAATTAGCTTGGGATAATTTCCTAGCTAAAATTGCAAAATCCACAGGTAATATTCATTAGCTAAAGGGTTTTTCCCGAGGATTAACATCCACAGGTAATAGCCTCGTGGGTAATAATTTAACGAGGATTTTTATAATCCCTTGCCAAATAACAATGAATTATTCTGTGGGTAAATAATAAATTCCTTGGGTAATTAATGTTAATCAATTCATCAAAGACATGGAATTTGCTTGAAATATTACGGGCAATCTGTGGGTAATTTAAGTTAATTGATTCATCATAGACAAGGAATTTGCTTCGAAACTTTTCTTGAGAATTCCCTGGGTAATATTAGCAAGGTATTTTTCATAGGCAATCCGTTGCTAAAGTTTCAAAAAATTGAAATAGTTAGTCCTGGGTAATCCACAGGTAATGTTACTAGAAATTGTGTCTTGGGTGATTCGTTAGAATTTGGATATATGATATTGAATCAAGGCCTTGGTAATCCCTTGCTAAATATACTTAGGGATTATTTCACAGGATAATCCTTAGGTAATGAGATTCCCTGAACGCACAAAATTTCAATTATTTATTTTAAAATTTTATAAATTATAATACAAAAACCTGTATTAAATCATTCATTTAGAATAATAAGTACATTTTACTACAATGTGCTAAAAATAACAATTGCAATCTATCACAAATCAAGTATGAGAAGATTATATTAAACATGTACCCAAAGACATTAACAAACAACACAATTCATTTTCAAAATAGCAAAGAAGAGATCGAGTGAATAGAAACCAAAAACACATTAAATCTTGATAGACATTGTTGATAGTTTACACAATAGTACATATAGAACAATCAATGAATAAACCAATATGAAAATAAATTCATTAATCCAGCACCTTCAACAACACCGATAATTCAAATTTAAAATATTATATATATATATATATATATATATATATATATAGATACAAATTCAAGAATGAGAGAAGACCCGGATAGATCCAGACCTCTAGAACACGTGTACTCGTGAATTGAGTGTGCAGTAGAGTTAGTAGCCGAGAAGGGATGACCCAATTCCAAATATAATTAGCTACTTAAATTCCTAGAAAGCACACATTCAACAATGGTTAGCCTTTAAATCAAAATTACAAACAAATATTAAAAAAATAACATCAAATCAAATATAGTAGGACTCAATATGTTAATTGTTAGATTACAGGACAAACAAAAATCTTAATTTGGAGCAAAAATTTTATTTAATATAATTATAAGAACATATTTACATTTTGGATATATTTTGAATTTATATAATACATTTATATATATAATACTTTAGTAGTTAAAAATATTTAATAGTGAGATCGAGATTTAATTTCCTCTTCATACAAAATTGAAAAAGAAAATAATAAGATTTAAGTTCATTTTGACAAAAGAATGATAATAAAAACACATGAGAGCGTTTTTAAGTGAGCTATATTATAAAAGAAATAATACTTTGTCCTTATAATTATATTTATTCCTGCACTAATCTAGCTAGGCATGCTAACAAAGACAATAGATACATTAATGCATTCTATATTGTCATGTAGATCTTTTCTAAATGTTAAATTAATGAATATATATATGTATATATATATATATATATATATATGCATATATTCTTTTTAATGAAAAATTATATAAAATAATAACACACACGAGTTTTCCACTAACTCTCATCAGCATGTGGGTTAAAAACAAGGACAAAGTAATTGAGATTAGTGATTTACTATGGACGGTTAAACTCTAATCACTGAGTCACTAATATCTTCAGCGAAGCAGAACCACGAGAGCCATTATTATCAGAAATTGCAAATTCAAATATAAAAGCTGAAACCGGAGTTTTTAATTTCACTAAATAAAAGCATCAAAGTATAGAAAGACATCGATTTCATGCGAGCTCTCGCACGCTTTGTGAATCATGCATTAGCTCTCCATTTCAAAAGGTTTCCATTTGTGGCAGATTTCTCATAGGCTACCAACAAAGCGTAACTACGCTCCAGTGCTTAATCCTTCCTCTCCAAGTAGCGACATCTTCCACATTTAAGCTGTTGATGCAAAGCAA
>NC_052485.1:14407926-14449441 GCF_009730915.1 Dioscorea cayenensis subsp. rotundata | reverse complement strand
CTTCTATTTTTAATCAACAAAACCCTAATCCTATATTTTTGTTTTGGGGAATGCCTGTTATAATAAAAATACTAATCGTTTGTGTCTATCTAGAATGTCTACTATTTCCTTTGAAATCAAAACCTCAAATTCTATGTTTTCTTATTGCGATGTGTCCTTTTTAGTTTTTGAATTAAAGACTAATCTCTATGTTTTATTTTCAGAGACCTACTGATTTGAATCAAAACCCAAATGATATGTTTTCTTTCCAATGTCTCCCATGTTTTCAATCAAACCCCTCAATCCTAGGTTTTCTTTAATTGTCCTTTATGCAGTTTTGAATACCCTAACCTCGTTTTCTTTTGGAATGTCTCCCATATTTCAAACTAAAAGACCCAACTCTTTTCAGAATGTCTTCTATTTTTTGAATCAAAACCCTAGTCTTAAGTATTCTTTTCTTAATATTTCCTATTTTTTAGTTTTGAATCAAAACCCTAATACTTTGTTTTTTTCTTTTCGAAGTGTCTCATTATTTTAATTAAAACCCTAATCCAATCTTTTGTTTTTGTAATTGCTGCTAATTTTTTATCAAAAAACTAATCCTTCATTTTCTTTACGGAATACCTCCTATTTTTAAACAAAAATCCTAATTATACGTTTTCTATTAGGAATGTCTATTATCTTTCAATCAAAAACTGAATTCTATGTTTTCCTTTCTTAATATATCCTATTTATCTATTTTGATTCAAAAAACCTAATCCATTATTTTCTTTTTAGAATGTTTACTATTTTTGAGTGATAACAATAATCCTATGCTTCTTTTTTATAATGTCTCATATTTTTCAATCAAAACAGCAATCATATGTTTTCTTTTCCGAACGACATCTATTTTTGAATCACAACACTAATCCTATATTTTCTTTTGAGAATATCTGCTATTTTTGAATCAAAACCCTAATCCATTGTATTTTTTTGAATATCTACTATTTTTGAATCAAATCCCTAATCCAATGTTTTCTTATAGTTTTGTGTCCTATTTTTCTATTTTAAATGAAAACCATAATCCTATGTTTTCTTTTCCGAATGCCTCATATATTTGAATCAAAACCATAATTTTATGTTTTCTTTTCCGAATGTTTGAAAACTTTCAATCAAAACCCGAATACAATGTTTTCTTTTCTTAATGTTTCCTATTTATCAGTTTTGAATCAAAACCCTAACCTACGTTTTCCTTTTATGAATGTCTCCTATTTTTCAATCAAAAATTTAATCCTTTCCTTTCTTTTGAATGTCTACCATTTTTTTGTTATCAAAAACGTAATCCTATGTTTTTTCGGAAAGTGGCCAATTTTTTAGTTTTGAATCAAAACACTAATCCTTTGTTTTTCTTTTCAAAATGTCTTATTTGTTTGAGTCAAAACACTAATAATATTTTTTGTTTTGGGAATCTCTGCTAGTATTTAATAAAAACCCTAATCCTATGTTTTCTTTTCATAATGGCTAATATTTTTGAATTAAAATCCTAATCCTATGTTTTTTGAATGCCTCTTATTTTTAAATCAAAACCATAATCTTATGTTTTCTTTTGGGAATAAATTCTATTTTCTAATTAAAACAATAACCACATGTTTTCTTTTCTTCATGTCTCATATTTTTTTAACAAAACCCTTATACTAAGTGGAAAAGCCCATATTTTTTAGTCAAAACCGTATTTGTATGTTTTTTTTTGGGAATGTCTACTATTTTGAATCAAAACAATAATATATTGTTTTTTTTAGTAATGTCTACTATTTTTCAATAAAAACTATAATCCATTGGTTTCTTTTCGGAGAGGGTCCTATTTTCGAATCAAAACCCTAATCTTAGATTTTCTTTTGGGAATGCGTACTATATTAGAATAAAAATCCAAATCCTAGAATAATATATTGTTTTTTTTTAGTAATGTCTGCACTTTTTTGGTTTTTAATCAAAACTCTAATTGTATGTTTTCTCAAAGTAATGTATCCTATTTTTCAATCAAACACCTAATCATATGTTTTCTTTTCGTAATGTCTCATATTTTTTAATCAAAACTATAATTCTAAGTTTTTTTTTGTAATACCTCCTATTTTTAATCAAAACCATAATCTTGTGTTTACTTTTGGGAATGGCTAGTATTTTTAATCAAAAACATAATCCTATGTTTTCTTTTCATAATGTCTCATACTTTTGAATCAAAACCCTAATCCAATGTTTTCTTATAGTAATGTCTCATATTTTTCAATCAAACCCCTAATCCTATGTTTTCTAAATGTCTCTTATTTTGGAATAAAAACCTTATTTTTCATTCCAAAACCTAATCCTATGTTTTCTTAAAGTCTCTTATTTTTGAATAAAAACCCTAATTCAATATTTTCTTTAGGAAATGTCCCTTGTTTTCATATTTTTAATCAAAACCCTAACCTTATGTTTTATTATAGTAATGTCTCCTATTTTTCAATCAAAACCCCTAATCATAAGTTTTATTTTTGAAATCTATAATATTTTTCAATAAAAACCCTAATTCTTATTATTTTCAGATTTCATCATATTGCTTAGAAAAATAATTGGGAAAATCTTTCTCTGGTCAACATTTTGTGTAGATTTCTTTCACTAAAATTGAGTTGTTTCATTACAAATTTCTAAATCCTGACTCTTCTGTGTTCAATTCATTGCCTTCAATTATTTATGATGCAAGGAATATTACTTGAGTCAATTTTCTTTCATGTGAACTGGCTAGTTGCAAAAGCATGCTATTGATAACTTTTCTTTATTTTAATAAATATAGATATCATTCTATTTCCTATGGGTGAACCTTGTAAATATTGGATTGAGTGGTTGGTTGGTTGATATCATATGGATGAATTGGACAAGATGCCTTTTGGACCAGATGTCTATACCAATGCCACATCACTTCCACACAATTTTAACTGGTTTTTTTTTTCTTTTTAATATTTTTGGGAAGAGATCTGTTCTCATATTATTTTCTTATGACACAAAAATGCTTGTTTTATTTATCAATTCTGTGATGGTTTGATTCATGCCCAAAAGTTTTCTTTTCTTTGTGCATGATTTTTTAGGTATACGTATAATCATGAATGAATCCTAAATTAGTAGAAGATTTTCTGGAGTATGATCATTGAACAACTTCTTGTTCAGCGTGTTGTGCTTGTGAACCAGGTATATCCTTTTTGCTATTAATTTTTATATTTAAATTATTAAATTGGTTTTAGTAGAGACAAATGTGGCAATATGTTGCATCCCGACAAATGTATGTTTGAGCACAGGCAACTATTATGTATGTAAAAGTAGAGGTTGTGGAATAGGTGCACAGTGGTCCCTGTTCCAACAGTAGCTTTCCAAGCTCATGTGCTCCCAATCATGAACAGTGGCTTCAAATCTTTATGATTTGTGTCTAACTAACCTATAATTGCTTAGGAAGACAAACACATTTTCACCATAACACTGATAATTTTTCCAGATATGATGTTCAGTTGATCTATTTTAGAGTAACTAATAGTCACACATCAATAAATGTTGTAGGTTTAGATCGAACATGTAATTTTAGGTCTCGTCCTGTCAACTTAAGCTTTTGCCCTTAATCATGGTTTCCCATACTATCAGCTTACTTTTTAAAATTGGATGGGGCTTGGCTAATATGTTTGGTTTGTATCTAGGATATCTATACTTTATTTGCTATTTGATTCCTCCTAGATAGTTGGAAAGAGGTGCACATTTGAAAATACCTTACCAAGAGCTTCATTTTCTTTTCTTATGATTTCACTCTATATCAGGTAGATCTTACTTTGTTTGCTGCACTCATGAACTCGTTCTCACCCAAATATTGAAGATGCCTCATGTAAATACATCCTATTGGTGCCTTTGATTAAAAATGGGATTATATTATTGTGCTAGTGTAAAGAAATGACACTTGAGTATTTTGGTATTTGGGTTCAACCTTGCCATTTTCATCAACTTTGCCATTGGGCAAATCTCTATGCAATCATATTGGGCACATCTCTATCGCTGTTTGATAGTTTCATCAACTTTGCCATTGGGCACATCTCTATGCAATCATATTGTACCTGGACTCAAAACAGTGATTCTTGTAATAATAAATCAGCAGTAAGATCAATCTATTATACACTGTACCTAGTTGATGGTCTACTCAGATATGCTATTTATAGCGCACCATCTTTTTTTCATGATCTCATCTGCACAGGTGTGTCAAAAACTTAATGGCATAGTTTGCACCAGACTGCTGGAAAATGACATGGTTCATATGGATCTCACACATGTAGATACATCAAGGATTTTAGAGCTATTATCTCTATTATTTTGTTTACTACTTGGCATCCTTTGGCATTATGACTTAAGTTTTGTGATTTTTATGAATGTCACGGATAAACTATGGCACATTAGAGCCTTTCTAAGTCTTGTGGCACTTTCTCTGCATAGACACTTCACATTTACAAGAGCCACCAAATTCATATAGCAATGAAATTATCAATGTCATTATCAATGTTCTTGTGGATTTTTAACATATTTTAGATATCAAGAATTAGAGTGGTATCATCTTTACTACTTTTCATCTGTGATTGGCTTGTTGTTTCAGGATTCCTTTTATTATGATTTGATTGAAGAGGAGCTAACTCGAGTTTAGGACTACAACTTTGATCATCCATGTGGCCTACATCTTTATTTTAAAATCTGGATTAGAAAAGTGAAGCTTCAAAAATTCATTAAACATGAAGAAAAGCTATGATCTTTGTTTATTATTGTATGGGTTGTGTGTACAATTTCAAGGTGTATCTATTTCATGATAAACAAATGGTCGTCTAGTTAATGACGTCATCCACTATAAGAAGTTAAAGAGACAAGCTTATTTGTTATAGAAATTCTAAAATTTCTTATTTTATGTAAATAGTAAAATTAATGTAGAAAAATGTTTTAACTTGATGTATCTTATATTAATGTTTTATCCTGTGCTTCAGCAGGATTCGTGCCTTGGTGAAAGTATGGTCGTTACATTCTCAGGCTCCATTGTATTCTTTCAAATATATAAAGCTTTTGTTTTATGTAATTTTAGTTTAGAAATATTCCAAACATTCTCTATAAATAATTATTTGTGTATGTTAATGCAAATTGATTCTAATAACAAAGCAAAATGTTTAAACCACTTGTATGCTCCTATAAAATTCGATAATTGCTAATATTTTTTTTTCAATGTTCATATGTACATAAACTAGAGGACTGTTAGTAAATATGATGTTTATAGGATTGACAAGATCCCCTTGCGTATATCCCGCAAGTGCACGGGTTTGTCGAAGTAATAATCCCGGATGAGCGGGTATTGAATCCACAAGGAGTAGGGAAAAAAAACACTTAATTCGCTTCTTAGCTATGTGAAAGATCAATAGTGATAAGTGTGACAATGATTCAATTCTCAAAAGTAAAAGCAACAAGTAAGAAAGCACAAGTAAAGGAGGAGGTAAGGCAATCGATAAAGATTTGGTACTCGGATAATGCTCCGCCTAGGATAATTGTTTCAAGTGCAAGAACCCTCTATTATGCTTCCTAATCAATGCAATGGTGAGTTGTGAAAATCCTTAATTACATAGTCCCAAATCTAAGGTCAACTATGCCTAACTCTATACATGTCCCGGAGGAGAGATTAGATAACCTCTCAACCTCGCACTCGCATAGAGTTGCAAAGAGCTCTAGGGATTCCAAGTGATAAATCTCTTCCTAATTATAGACCTAACACTTTGGTCCATGTGGAAGGTCCCTAACCATGATTAAACCATAGATACTAAGATCACCTCAACGCTTCACTCTGTTGCACGCGCAACTAAGCCCTAGCGGAAGGTCATCTCTTAGACCATTCACTCTATTATGGCCGCAAAGAACTCGAGGAACGGAGGTAGAATCTATCACATCGGAGGGGAAAGGGGACGCTCCTGTACCTCTCGGCTCACCCTCTCAACCCTCTCCAACCTAGCTTTGTCTAACGCTCGTGGTGTATCACTCACTCACAAGGTTACCAACGAGAACTCGCAACCCTAGTGACACTGTAGGGAGAATATTCATACAATCAAGCATTCAAGGTTGGAACCCACAATAAACATCAATTAATTGAAATCATAATAAAGAGATTCAATGAAACAAATACATCCTAGGGTTCACAAATACCCAAGTACCCACTAGGGGTTTAGCTCTCCATGGAGCTAAGTACAATCAAAGAAATAGAATGTAAAAGCAATGAATCCATAGAGAAACCCCCTCGATGGTCATGTCGATGGTCTTTTGGAGAGTCCTCTACTCGTCGTCGAAGGATTCCCTCGTCCAGTATAGGATACGCCTCGACGGAAGCTCCCCTACCAACCTTCTTCCTACGGAATGACGATGTCAGAGCCGTAGAACCTCTCCAAAACCATAGCCAATACCCCTCAAAACCCTAGCCGAAGCCCATACTCAAGTTGGGGAAAACATGGAGAAGAGAATCCTGAAATCGGGGTTGAATCGGCTTTAAATAGGGCTGGAACAGTACTTTTTTACATTGTTGCTACAGTGCTCTGCTACAATATCCGTCCTGAATAGCTTCCTGAATCCATGCTTTCATCGGGGTAACGCAAACAGGCACACGTTAACGTCGTGGATCACTTGCTTCTTTAATGATAGACAAGTCGGTGGAGCTCTTTTTCTATGTGCATAAGTCGGAATGCTCGAGTGTGACTGCCCTTGTGCCCCTCCAAATGGATGTGCCAACTCGAATACGAGGAGGTTGGCACACACTCTAGCATTTCACACCCGACCTATGTCTTCACGTTTGAACTTTAGCAAGATTTCTCCCAAAATCGGTGCATTATGATGCACATTAGCTTCTGTCCTTAATAATCGGCCTCACAACCCTACCTGCACGAAAGTAACATAAAAACACACATATTAGTGTAAAAAGCCGAGAAGAGTAATGCTCAACATAAGGAAAGAATGCTTCCCATTAATATCACACAAGCACTTATCAAGGATATGATAATAATTATGTAGAAGTTATAAAAAAATTATGTAAAATTTACAAATTAATGATAATATATTTAGAATTTAATAACTCTAATAAAATTATTTAGAAAAAATATAAATAAATATTGTTGAGGTTGTGGCCATTGCCAGGGAATATCTAATATTTTATAAATTTCATTTTAAAAACTAATAATGTTTTATATATATATAGAAAATTAATCGGGCTTGGGAAATCTTTAAAACCAAATAATCCCCATGCGGATGGGGATGGAGATGGGGAAATGTTTTTCCCATACTTAAGTTCTGGGACAGGGTTAGGATGGAATTGTAAATTTGGAGCTAAGGCATGGGAATATATCCTTGGTGAATCTCCACCCGATTGATAACCCCATATAATCATCAAATTCAACTATAGTGGTGATTTTAAAACATAACAAATCACATTATCTACATTGTTTTCAAAAGAAAAAAATAAATGCCAGGATTATTGAGATGTTTATAAAGAAATGCTATATGTGCACTACAATAGTTATTTCAAATGTCACAAAAAAAAATAATAATAAAAACTAAGATTATAGTAACATAACTTACTAATGTCACTAAGATTAATAAAAAAAACTTTTAAACTATTAAGACATATATAATAAGTGTGGTTCTAAAAGTCACTAGCAAATAAAATTTAACATCATTTACATGAAATGACATTTTAAAATTTTTTTAATAACTTAAAATGACGTTTTCAAATATGTCATATCAAATTGATGCAATGAGAGTCATATTGAATTATGACATTTGTTACATAAGTCGTAATAAACGTCTTAACAGTTAATATTATACTGACATTTCTTTCAATGTCTCTAAAATATTTATAAAAAAAATCGTAAAACCAAACCTCTTGTGACTATAAGTAAAAATGTCACTATAAACGTAGGGATAAAATATAATTACACCAACATTTATTACAAACATCGCTTAAAAGTAATTTTAATGGTTTTCAGTGACATTTGCCAAAATTGTCGTTTCATAAATGTTACAATAAGCTTTTTTTGTTGTAGTGTCATATGTTTTCTTTTCATAATGTCTCCTATTTTTTAATGAAAACCCTAATCCTATGTTTACTTTTCGCAATGTCTAATATTTTTCAATAAAAACACTAATTCTATGTTTTCTTTACGGAATGTCTCCTATTTATTTGGTTTCAATCAAAAAAGTTAATCTTATGTTTTATTTTATTAATCTCTCCAATTTTTATATCATAACTCTAATCCTATGTTTTCTTTTCGGAATATCTCCTACTTTTGAATCGAAACCTTATCCTATGTTTTCTTTTCGGAATGACTGCTATTTTTGGATCAAAACCATAATTCTATGTTTTCTTTTGGGAGTTTCTGCAATTTTTGAGTAAAACCCTAATCCTTTTTTTTTTTTTCAAAAATTCCCTTATTTTTAGGTTTTTAATTAAAACCCTGATCCTATGGTTTCTCATAGCAATGTGCCCTATGTCTTCTTTACACAATGCCACCCATTTTTGAATAAAAATCCTAATCCTATGTTCTCTTTTCAGAATGGCTCCTATCTTTCAATCAAAACCCAAATTATATTTTTTTCTTTCCTTAAGGTCTAGTATATATCAATTTTGAATTAAAAACCTGATACTTTCTTTTTTTCGGAATATCTGCTATTTTTCAAACAAAACAATAATTCTATGTTTTTTTTCACAATATCTCATATTTTTCAATCAAAGCCCAAATCATAAGTTTTCATTTCGGAATAAGTCATATTTTTTAATTAAAAACAATAATCCAATGGCTTCTTTTGGGCATGTGTGCTATTTTTTAATCAAAACCCTAATCCTATGTTTTCCTTTTAGAATGTGTGGTATTTTTTAATCAAAACTATAATCCTTTTTTTTCATATAGTAATGTGTCGTATTTTTCAATTTTGAATCAAAACTCTTATCCTATGTTTTATTTTTGAAATGGCCACTTTATTTGAATCTAAACCCTAATCTGCGATCAAAATCCAAATATAATGTCTTCTTTTCTTAATGTATCCTATTTATTATTTTTGAAGCCAACCCTAACCTGTGTTTTCTTTTCAAAATCTCTCCTATTTTTTAATAAAAACCATAATCCAATGTTTCCTTTATGAATTTCTCCTATATTTCAGGTTTGAATCAATACCCTTATCGTATGTTTTTTTTTAGAATGTCTCATATTTTTCAATCAAAATTCTTATCCTATGTTTTTTCTTTACAGAATGTCTTCTATTTTTCCATCTTGAATCAAAACCATAAACCTATATTTGTTTTCCTAATCCTTATCCTATATTTTCTTTTTGTAATGTCTCCTATTTTTAATCAAAACACTAATTTTCTAATTTCTTTTCAGAGTGTCTCATATATTTCAATGAAAATCCTAATCCAATATTTTTTTTTGGAATGTTTGTTATTTTTGAATAAAAAACATAATCCTATGTTTTATTTTTGGAATGTTTTCTTTTTTTAATGTCTCATATTTTGCAAACAAAACCGTAATCCTATGTTTTTTTCGGAATGTGTACTATTTTTAATTGTTAAATTAAAAATTAATCATTTGCTTTCTTTTCAAAATAACTCCAATCTTTCAATCAAAACCTTAATCCTATGTTTCTTTTCGGAATGTATCCTATTTTTCAAAACACAATATTATGTTTTCTTATAGTAATGTCTCATATTTTACAATCAAAACCCTAAATAAAGCATAATAGGCATTCTGAAAAGAAAACATAAGATTGGGATTTTTATTAAAATATAACAAGCATCATGAAAATAAAACATCAGAATAGGGTTTTAATTAAAAATTAGGAGTCATTATGAAAAGAAAACATATAATTACCGGTTTTGATTAGAAATAACAGAGATTCCCAAAACAAAGGATAGGATTAGGGTTTTGATTAAAACATGAGACATTCTGAACATAAAAAACAAACGACTAGGGTTTTAATTTATAATATAGTAGGCATTCCGAAATAAAAACAAAGGATTAAGGTTTGGATTCAAAACTAAAAAATAGGACACATTCCAAAAAGAAAACATAGGATTGAAGGTTTTTTTTTAAAATACAGACATTCACAAAAGAAAGAAAATGATTAGGTGTTTGATTTATAAATAAGGGACATTTCCAAAAGTAAAAAGATGACTAATATTTTAATTCAAAAATAACAGACATTCCTTACATAAAACATAGGATTAGGATAGGAGACATTACTATTTTTGCAATCCAAATTGGAGATATTACCATCAAGGTTCTTACCAACAAAAGCTTGAGAAAACTTGAGTGGAGCTTGAAGAAAACCATAAGATCTACTTCTCAAAGAGATTAGGAGATGAATTAGAACAATAAATGAAGATATCCAACTATTGTTTGATGGATAATGAAGGTTGGAGCTCTGTTGATGAACAAGAGTAGTGAAGAGAGAGACAAGGTGACAAGTTAGTCATGATAAATTTGACTCCATACGGCCTCAATGAGGAGCTCATTGAGGCCATATGCCCTAGTGCAATCTCTCGGTCTAGGGCAGATGGCCTCAATGACCGCCTCATTGAGGCTGTATGCCCTAGTGCATTCTCACTAGATGTGGCATACGGCCTCAATGAGGATCTCATTGAGGCAGTATGCCGTAGGCTGTTTTTTTTCTGTGTGGGGCAGATGGCCTCAATGAACTCCTCATCGAGGTTGTATGCCCTTGAAATCATGCTTTAAAGCTTCAATTATTTCTCCAACATGAAACAATGGTTCAAAATTTTGATCTAATGCATGAAATGATAGCCAAAACAAGTGTTTCTCATCGATGAACACAAGTAAACAACCATATAGACGATGATAATAGTATACAAAGCTGTTAGAGCATGGACTTATTCAAATTCAAAACTTTTAAGAAAAATAAGAAAAGAACACTAACATGCTAATCATTAACACAAAGAACATAAGAACTTGAGATTAAACCCCCGAATGCTTGGGTTGCCTCCCAAGAAGCGCTTGTTTAACGTCACGAGCTTGACGTACCTTGTTATTTACCTCATGGGGGTTTGAATAGTTTGAAATTACCCCCGGTCATCTTCGAATTGTTGTTAAAATATAACTTCAACCTCTGTCCAGTCACTTTAAAAGTGCCATTTTTGGGGTGCGTTACTTTAACTGCACCATGTGGGGAAACTTGAGTGACAATATATGGACCCGACCAATGTGACTTAAGCTTTCCTGGGAATAGTTTCAGCCTGAAGTTGAATAGTAAAACTTGGTCCCCCACTTAAAATTGTTTAGGGTGCTTGATATGCCTAACATGGTATTCCTTCAACCTTTCTTTGTAGATTTTGGAATTTTCGTTTGCCATGGCGCGCCATTCATCCAATTCATTCAGTTGAAGCTTCCTCTTCTCACCTGCAAGAATGAAATAAAAATTTAGAAATTTAATGGCCCAATAAGCTCGTGTTCAAGTTCAACAAGTAAGTTGCATGCTTTTCCATAGACTAATATCTATGGAGTGGTCTCAATAGGAGTCTTATATGTAGTTCTGTATGCCCAGAGAGCGTCATCCAAGTGTTCTGCCCAGTCTCTTCTATTCTGAGCAACATTTTTCTCCATGAATCTTTTTAAATCCCTGTTCAAAACTTCCACTTGCCCGCTAGTTTGTGGATGATATGGCGTTGCTAGTTTGTGATAAACATTGTAACACTTTAGAAGTTTTGCAAACTGAGCATTGCAAAAGTGAGTGCCTCGATCGCTAATGATTGCCCGTGGTGTTCCAAACCTTCAGAAAAGTTTCTTTAAGAATTTTACCACTGCCCCTTGTGTCACTTGTCGGTAGGGCTTGAGCTTCCACCCATTTAGACATGTAATCGACTGCCACAAGAATAAACTTGTAACCATGTGAGCTTGGGAATGGCACCATGAAGTCAATTCCCCACATGTCAAAAACTTCACAAGCTTGATTCCAATTCTGGGGCATCTCATCCCGGCGAGAAATGTTACCCACCCTCTAACATCTATCACATGATTGTATGAACTTCTGGTTGTCTTGAAATAATGACGGCCAATAGAAACCTGAATCAAGAATCTTCTTCGCTATTCGATTTACATTGTAATGGCCCCCAGTTGGTCCTGAATGACAGTGTTTCAAGATACTTATATCCTCCACGATACACATCTCCGACAATCTGGTTTGAAAAAATTCTAAAAAGGTAGGGGTCTTCCCATAGGTAGTGCTTACGGTCTGAAAAAAAAAAATTTCCATTGTTGATGCGTGAACCATTTGGGGATGACACCCCCAACTAAGTAGTTGGCAAAGTCAGCAACACAAGGTGGCTCGATCTCTTCCACTACCTGAATATTATACAAGTGCTCTTTAGGAAACGAATCATTGATATCTTTCTCTCTCAAAGTTTCGAGATTAGGATTCTTCAAACGGGATCAATGATCTATTGCAAATTTCTCGGGCCCTCTCTTGTCCTTGATTTCAAGATCAAACTCCTGTAGTAAGAGGACCCATCTAATCAAACGTGGTTTGGCATCCGACTTACTAAGTAGGTAACACAAAGCTGAATGATTAGTATAAACCACCACCTTTGATAGAACTAGATAAGATCTGAATTTATCAAATGCAAAGACCACAGCAAGCAACTCCTTTTTTGTTGTGGTGTAATTCTCCTTGGCTTCCGTCAGTGTTTTGCTTGCAAAATAATTAGGATGAAAGTGTTTGTCTCTTTGCTGCCCAAGGACTGCACCTTCTGTAAAATCACTTGCATCACACATCATTTCAAATGGGGAATCCCAATCTGGAGCTATCATTATGGGTGATTGAGTTAGCTTCTCCTTAAGCGTGATAAATGCTTTCATACATTCATTATCAAACTTGAATGGTATATCTTTTTCCAACAGTTTCGTCAAGGATCTAGCAATTTTCGCGAAGTCCATGATGAATCTTCTATAAAAACCTGCATGTCCTAGAAAACTCCTGATGGCTTTCACTGAGGTTGGAGGAGGCAGCTTCTCTATTACGGAGATCTTTACTTTACCTACCTTGATTCCATCCTTGGAAATTCTATGACCCAGGACTATCCCTTCTTGAACCATGAAGTGCCATTTCTCCTATGTTTTGTACGAGGTCAGTCTCCTCACACCGAGTAAGAACACATTCTAGATTCTTGAGGCATAGCTCAAAGGAGTCACCAAACACCGAAAAATCATCCATGAACACCTCCATAAAGTCTTCCACCATATCCTAAAAATTGCCTTCATGCATCTCTGAAAAGTGGCAGGGCATTACAAAGGCTGAAGACATGCGGCGGTACGCAAATGTTCCATAAGGGCATGTGAATGTGGTTTTTTCTTGGTCTTATAGCGCACTTTGTACCATCTTTCCACTCCAAAATTTGCAAAAATGATCGATAGGGAATTCTAAAAGGAATCTGACTTGCCAATCTCTCTCTGTTTTTTTTCAAACAAAAGAAACCAATACTCAAAGCACTCAACTAGGTCACTATGGGGATGACTGACAACTTAAAGCATGAAGCTCCCCACTTATGGTAAAGTGAAAAGAATTTTAGGTCACTATGATAAGAGTGAGTCTACAAGTTAGCTTCAAAAGAGTAACTAGCCCACATGTGACCTCCTGGGTTTAAGAATTTCAAAGTAAAAGTGATCATAGATCATCATTAGTTAAGCACTCATCAAAAGGAAACAAGAATGCAACCCTCCCACACACTTGAATGCTACATTGTCCTCAATGTAAAGATGTATGCCATACACCACAAGGATTTGGAATAAACAATTAAAGAAGGGGTTCATGTGACTTTCCTGAACACGGAGAATGATGGTGCCCCTTTCAACACGGAGAGTGATATTACCGCTCTCAATGTATTTGCCAACTCAAAGCAACCAAACAATCGATGAGATGAGTAGAGGAACACAAGTGAATCTCAAGTATATATAATAAAATAAACTAAAGAGAACAAGAAAACTAAAACACATAAGCAATGCAAAAATAAACAAACCAAATGTCAGTGTAGTATGGGACTTCACTTGCTAACTGAACTACAAAGACTAACAACAAAAAGAACAACAAGAGACAAAAACAAAGACAGAGCTAAAGCTGCAGTAATCAGAACTAGGCGCTCTCCATGGGGATATCATCGCCTGAATGGGTAAAGTTGGTCTTACAATGATTTGCAGTGCGCTGTAGGCTTTGCCCCTACCACTGAATGATACGATGTTCTAACGGGAGAGGAAGATCGTCCTCTGGACAATCATCAGTAGCCATGGAGGATGCGTTGGGTCAGGCTTGGTAAGTGCATTGCAGGGGTGTTGCGAGATAACAAGACCCATATTCTGTAGACTATGGAAAAATATAGGACTAAATCCACCAGTGGTGAACATATGATCCACGCAACCAAAAAGACCCATCCCCTAATGAGCCAGGTGATGAACGGTCCGACAAAAGATCATGCATGCTCTGGGATCAATTTCTTGCTGATGAAATGAAGTGCCGATGACAAATCCCATATGAAAAAGAGCCTTATCAGACATATTCAACAAGTAATGGCATTCATGAAGAGTAATACATCCGGAATTTCCACCCCTATTGGCAACTATGCTGTTGAGCAAAGCATGAACAAATCAATGTGCAGGTGACTTGAGAGATGAGGCTGCTGTGACACTAGGTGTGAAAGGATGGCCACAATTGCTCAACCTCCGCCAATGGGCGGATTTAGTTTTCCCAAGTGGGGCGAAGAAAGTAGGTTCCGATACTCATCGGTCAAGGTATACTCTCGATCATAAATACCCATGAAGAGGGTAAAATATATGTAGCTTAGATAATAATCCTGACCCATGAGTTGTAAATGAACGGCGTGGGATTCATCCCAAATATTATGGGCCCGAAGCCTTTTAAAAGTGCCGAGGATTTCCAGCATCACTTTATGATAGGTTGTCTCTTGAATGTGAGAACATTGCCCCAGGCTCTAACATTTAAGAGTTTCTCAACGTCTTCACATAAATTGGCAACAGGAAAGGCATCCCAATAAATGGTGCGTAGAGTCCCGAATTGATGTTGAGCGAATCGAGAAAAACGCTCTTAATGAATTTATGACTTAAGACGTGCCTGGTCATGGCCATGAGTCGATACAGCAGGTGTTTGCATTCTTGGCCTTGTGGGATTCAAGGAAGAAGAATAGGAAAATGAGGAGCAAGCTCATTAAAAACAGGCAAGAAGGTAATAATCTCACTAGGAATTAAAGTATGAGAAGAGAAAAGGGTGAAGAACTAGAAATTAGGATAAACATGAGTAGACCTGCATTAACTGGGTTTTAAAATGACATGGAGAAGTTGTCCATTAATGTTAGAGCACGCATAGGGCATGCTTGTGCTTGGGTGCCAGAGTTAAGGCAAGAAATACCGAGTGAAGCATGGTTGTGCTTTGGGTGTGACTTTCCCCCTGATTATCTCATGAAAATTTCCTAAGACATTTAGTGGCAGAACACGATCATGTAAAGCTTGCAAAAACCATGCTTACCTATTTTGACACGCTCATGCTCAACTAGTGCTTACCTCGGAATGCTTCAAAAGATGAGGATAGAGAAAATTAGAGGCTTAAGCAGAGGTGTGGTCTGCTCATGCTTGTCCTAAAAAAATTTCAATTCAAGGTTATTCCTCCTCCGAGACAAACAATTGAAACACTTGAGAAAATGTAAAGAATTGCAAACACACTAAATAAATCAAAAACATAGTGAGAAGCCACACAAAAACAAAAAGAACCACAGGGAACAATGAAAACATAGAGAAAGCAAAACGATAAAAGCAACACTAAAACAATTCAAAGGGAAACTAAACAAAATAGTTTGCCTCCTAAGGAGTGCTTGTTTAATGTCACTAGCTTGATGTACCTTTTTAGCATTAAAGGAGGTTCACCTAGCAATATTCTACTACAAACTGTGGGAGATGGAGATTCCTCACTTATCGCATAATGCTTCAATCGATGCCCATTAACTTTGAAAGTTTCCTTAGTGGGGTGAGAAATCTCAATCGCACCATGAGGACATGTCTGCATGACCGTGTAGGGTCTAGACCATTGGGACTTGAGTTTGCAAGGAAAGAGCTTCAATCTTGAATTGAAGAGGAGAACTTGTTCCCCAACTTGAAATTACTTATCCATTCTGAGGTGGTTATTGTGAATCCTTCTTGTTTTCTCCTTGTACAATAACACATTTTTATATGTATTTTGTCTATCCTCCTCTAACTCATTCAATTGGAATTTTCACTTTCTGTGGGCATCCCCCATGTAGAAATTCAACAGTTTGATTGCCTAATAAGCTTGATGCTCAAGCTTGATAGGCAGTTGGCAAGCCTTGACATAAACCAACCAAATTGGTGCGTGCCCCATGGAAGTTTTGTAAGCTATTCTGTAGGCCCAAATGGAAACATCCAATCATTTTGATTATAAACATTTGTAGTCAATCCTTTAAAGAATTGTTTTTAACTCTTAGTTTGTGACCTCAACCTGACCACTTATTTGGGCGTGATATGCATGGCAACCGAATGGTTAACACCATATTTCTTCATCACGTTCACAAATTGAGTGTTGCAAGAGTGTGTTCCCCAATCATTAATAATTGCTCTAGGGGTACCAAATCATGAGAACAACCTTTTTAAGAACTTAACCACCACTTTTGTATCTTTTGAGGGAAGAGCCTGTGCTTCCACCCATTTGGAAACGTAATCAAATGCCACTAACAAGTATTTGTTTCCATTTGAATTCAGTTAAATCAATCCCCCATACATCAAAAACTTCACATTGTTGGATAGGGCTCTGTCTCATTTCATCGAGTTTGGATAGGTTTCCACTTCCCTGACATGGATCACATGTTACACCAAGCTTCTAAGCATCCATAATTGGCGATGGCCAAAAGAATCTAGCTTCCAAAACCTTCTCTATCATGCGATTTACACTAAAATGTCCTCTTACCATTCTTGAATGCTTTAGAATTTTCCATCCCTTGTTGTGAGAGACACAATGTCGCACCACAAGGTCAGCGCAAAGTTTATACAAGAAAGAGTACTCCCAAAAATAGTGCTTGACATCATATAGGAATTTCTTTCGCTATTGGTATGAGAACTGCGAAGAGATCATTCTTCCCACCATGTAATTTGCAAAATTCACAAACCAAGGACATCCATCATCATGGGTAGACATCTTTTCAACCCAGTAAATATGCTCATCAAGAAAAGCATCATTAATCCTTCAGTGCCTATTACTATCTTCGTCAGCGTACATAAGACAAGCTAACTGATCTGCCACCACATTTTCTAAGCCCTTCTTGTCTTGAATTTCTAAATTGAAATCTTGTAGAAGAAAAATCCATCTAATTAGTCGAGGTTTTGTATTAGTCCTAGAAAGGAGGTATCTAATTGCTGCATAATCAATATACATTATGACTTTAGATAACATTAGGTAAGATCTGAACTTATCAAAGGCGTAGAACATAGCCAAAAACACTTTTTCTATGGTAGTGTAATTTCCTTAAGCTGGAGTTAAAGTCTTGCTAGCATAGTGAATTTTATTTTTATAATGCCTCCTATTTTTGAATAAAAATTCTAATCCTATGTTTCTTTTCAGAATGTCTACTATTTTTGAATTAAAACCCAAATCCTATGTTTTGTTATAGTAATGTCTCCTATTATTCATTCAAAACTCTAATCCTATGTTTTCTATTCGAAATGCCTACTATGTTTGAATCAAGACCCTAATCCTATGTTTTCTTTTCTAAATATCTCTTATCTTTCATTCAAAATCCTAATCCTATTTTTTTCTTTTCAGAATGTGTCATATTTTTTAGTTTTGAATCAAAACCCTAATCCTTTGTATTCTTTTCGGAATGTCTCCTATTTTTAAATCAAAACCCTAATCCTTTCTTTTCAGGGTTTGTTTGCAAAAGAAAACATAAGATTAAGTAATGTCTCATATTTTTCAATCAAATCCCTAACCCTATATTTTCTTTTACGTATGCATACTATTTTTTAATCAAAATCCTAATCGTGCGTTTTCTTTCAAAAATGTGCCCTATTTTTCAATCAAAAACCTAATCCTTTCTTTTTCAACAAGGAGTGAACGTCTATCGGGTGCAATCATACTAACACTAAAGCATAGGATCACATCAAAACTTCGAACTTAAGCGAGCTCGGCCGAGAGTAGTAATAGGATGGGTGACCTCCTCCGAAGTCCTCGTGTTGCACCCCTCCCCTTTTTTATGCTACATGGTTTATTTTTATGATTTTGTTAATTAAAAAAATAACAACAACAACAACAATAATAATAATAATAATAATAGAAAATAATAATAATAAAATGAAAGACTGACCTATGTTTTTAAGCAAAACACTAATTTTATGTTTTTCTTAGAATAATGTCTCCTATTTTTTGTGTGTGTAATCTTTGCTAATTTTTAATCAAATGCCTAATCCTATGTTTTCTTTTCGTAATGCCTCCTATTTTTTAATAAAAATCCTAATAATATGTTTTCTTATCAGAATGCCTCCTATTTTTGAATCAAAACCCTAATCTTATGTTTTCTATTGGGAATATCTGTATTTTTGAATGAAAACAATAATTGTATGTCCCATATTTTTTGAATCAAAACCCTAATCCTAAGTTTTTTTTGAATGCCTTCTATTTTTTAATCAAAACACAAATCTTATGTTTTCTTTTGGGAATCTCTACTATTTTTGAATTGAAATAATAATCTTGTGTTTTCTTTTCGTAATGCCTCATATTTTTCAATCATAATGCTAATCCTATGTTTTCTTTTCGTAATGCCTCCTACTTCTAAATGAAAACCTTAATCTTTTGTTTTCGTTTTGGAATATCTCTTATCTTTCAATCAAAACATTAATCCTATGTTTTCTTTTCAAAATGTCTCTTATTTTTCAATCAATACCATAATGATATGTTTTCCTTTCAGAATGTCTACTAATTTTCAATCAAAACCCTAATCGTAAGTTTTATTTCATAATGCCACTTATTTTTTGAATAAAAATCCTAATCCTGCAGCTTTCTTTTCGGAATGTCAACAATTTTTCAATTATCACCCTAATCCTGTGTTTTCTTATAGTTTTTTTTGGAATGCCTCTAATTTTTTAATCAAAATCCTAATCTTATATTTTCATTCCTGAATATCTGCTATTTTTGAATCAAACTAATAATCGTATGTTTTATTTTTGAAATGTCTACTATTTTTTGGTTTTTAATGAAAACCCTAATCCCATGTTTTATTTTTTAAATATCTCAAATTTTTTAATCAAAAACCTAATCCTAAGTTTTTTTGGAATGCCTTTTTTTTTAGTCTAACACTAATCCTATGTTTTTCTTTTTTGGAATGTATACTATTTTTTAATCAAATAATTATCCTATGTTTTCTTTTTGTAATGTCTCATATTTTTCAATCAAAACCCTAATCTTTTTTTTTTTTCGGAGTGGCTAGTATTTTAGAAATAAAATTCTAATCCTATATTTTCTTATAGTAAGGTCTCCTATTTTTCAATCAAAACCCTAATCCTCTATTTTTTTAAAAATTTCTCCTATTTTTAAATTTTAAATCAAAACCCTAATCCTATCATTTCCTTTGGGAATGGCTCTTATTATTGAATCAAAACCGTAATCCTATGTTTTCTTACGGAAATGTTCCCTGTTTTTCGATTTTTAATCAAAACATTAATCCAATGTTTTCCTATAGTAATGTTTCCTATTTTTTAAATCAAAACTGTAATCCTATGTTTTTTTTAATGCCTACTTTATTTGAATCAAAACCCTAATCTTATGTTTTTCTTTTCGGAATGTCTAATATTTTGCAAAATAAACCCATATCCTATGTTTTCTTTTTTTGAATGCCTTCTGTTTCGTAATGTGTCCTATTTTTTAATTAAAACACAAATCTTATGTTTTCTTTTTGGAATGTCTGATATTTTTTATTCAAAACCCTAATCGTATGTGTTATTTTTGGAATGTGTCATATTTTTCAATCAAAACACTAACTCTATGTTTTTTTTAGAATACCTACTATATTTCAATCAAAACACTATTCCTATCTTTTTCTTCTCGGAATATCCACTATTTTTGAATTCTAACCCTAGTCCTAGGTTTTTTTATAATAATGTCTCCTATTTTTCAATCAAAACTCTAATCTTATGTTATCTTTTCGGAATGCCTAATATATTTGAATTAAAACCCTAATCCTATGTTTTCTTTTCGGAATATCTCCTATTTTTGGAATGTTAATTTTTTTGGGTTTTGAATCAAAACTCTAATCCTATGTTTTCTTTTCAGAATGTCTATTTTTTTGGAATCAAAACCCTAATTTTATGTTTTCTTTTCGTAATGTCTCCTATTTTAAAATTTTCAAACAAAACCCTAATTATATGTTTTCTTTTGGGAATGTCTACTATTTTTGAATCAAAATACTAAACCAATGTTTTCTACACGTAATGTCTCCTATTTTGAATCAAAGCTCTAATCCTATGTTTTCTTTTCTAAATGCCACCGAATTTTTCAGTTTTTAATGAAAACCTTTATCATATGTTTTCTTTTCAGAATGTATCATATTTTTCAATAAAAACTCTAAATCTATGTTTATTTTCCAATTGTCTACTATTTTTCAGTTTTGAATAAAAAATGTAATCCAATATTTTGTTTTCGTAATGCCTCATTTTTCGACAAAAATACTAATTCTTATGCTATGCTTTCTTTCCATAATGTCTTCTATTTTTTAATCAAACCAATAATCCTCTATTTTTTTTTAAATGTCTCTTATTTTTTAATCAAAACAATAATCGGAATTTTTTTTTTTTAATAACGTCTGCCATTTTTGAATCAAAACACCAATCCCATGTTCTTTTTTGTAATGTCTTATATTTTTCAGTCAAAAACATAACCTATGTGCTCTTTTGGAAATGACAACTATTTTTGAATCAAAACTGTAATACTATGTTTTTCTTTTTGGAATGTGTCCTATTTTTTAGTTTTGAATAAAACCTTAATCCTTTGTTTTCTTCTCAACATCAGCCGAGATGATTCGCATTTAAGGCCGTCCAATCGATGACTTCTTACGCCTTATGCCAATTCAGGATTGATTGAAGCCAATACAATAATAGAATGCAAGGGAAGGGTTCCCCCAGGAAAGGCATCTCGACTACTACTAGAATCAGGACATCGACAAGTAATGCGACTTCTAGAAGACTTCCTACCTCCCTATGTATGAGTGGTGAGTGCTTGCTGGCTGGAAGTTTTTTTTTATTCGACTGGTAGTGCCTGCTTATGTCTATCACTGATCTCTATGCGTGGCCCTGGGTAGGACAATTTTGGTCTGTTTGAAGGCTCATTTCGTCGTGTTGACGCCTCGAATGTGGTCGTTTAAAACTTAGTACTTAACCTCCTTACGCCTCCCCCTCCTATCTTTCAGTCAGAACCCTAATCCTATGTTTTTTTTTAGAATGTGTAATATTTTTCAGTTGTGAATCAAAACCCTAATCCTTTGTTTTATTTTCATAATATCACCTATTTTTGAATCAAAATACTAATCGTATGTTTTCTTTTTGGAATACCTACTATTTTTTAATCAAAACCCTAATTCTATGTTTTCTTATAGCAATGTCTGCTTTCTTTCAATCATACCTTAATCCTATGTTTTCTTTTCGGAATGACTACTATTTTTAAATCAAAACCATAATCCTATTTCTTCTTAACGTAATGTCTTCTATTTTTCAATCAAAACCGTAATCTTATGTTATTTTTCCCACAATCTCTGCTATTTTTGAATCAAAACAATAAATGTATATTTTCTTTCCGTAGTGTCTCATATTTTTAATTAAAAACCTAATCCTAAATTTTTTTAAGCCTCATTTTTTTAATCAAAACCTTAATAAAATGTTTTTTTCTTTCTGGAATGACTCTTTTTTTTTAATCAAAACAATAATCTTATGTTTTATTTTGGGAATGCCTGCTATTTTTTAATCAAAAAAATAATCGTATGTTTTTTTTTTCGTAATGTCTCATATTTTATAAAACTAATCACTAATCCTATGTTTTTTTTAATGCCACCTATTTTTTAATCAAACCCCAAACTTTATGTTTTCTTTTGAGAATGTATGCTATTTTTTTATTGAAAACAATAATCCTATGTTTTTTCTCGAAATGTATAATATTTTTTAATCAAAACCCTAATTCTATGTTTTCTTTTTGGAATGTCTACTATTTTTGAATCAAACACTAATACCATACCTTCTTATACTAATGTCTCCTATTTTTCAATCAAAACCCTAATTCTATGTTTTTTTTTTCAGAATGCCTATGATGAGTGCATTTCAGAATTACATTTCGATACCCTCTCCATGTGTTTATCTTGTCTTCAAGCGTTTATTTATTGCGATTCGGTACTACTTTGGGTATTATAGTGTATTTGTGCAGGAAAACAGGTCCTTATACAAAATAGCATGATTCGGCACAATTATAGTGCAAAAAGATGAGAATTTATAGTGCTCTCAGGCCAGACAAGGTCTCGACATGACCGTGACGCATTCCACTGATTATTCTAGGAGATTTTTGTAGACGAGTAGTGTAGCAAATCACTGTAACACGTGTTTGGTGAAGGGACACGGTTTGTGTGCTCCTAGCATGATCGTGCTAGGAGCCGGTGCACAGGCATGTCGGCTACGGTGGAGTTTTGTGATTCAATTGTTTAGACATTCCAGTGATAATTTGGCGAAGTGGCATGACCGTATGCAGGGTGTGCCATGCCCGAAAACTAGCTTTTTAAGTCAGATCTATGGTAGCTTCTGGGGATCTTTTTCTTTCTCCTTCTTGGGGGCGGCTAAGAAGCTCTTCCCCTTCACTTTTCTGGGGCCGGTCTGAAGCTACGGTGCAAGATCACGAGTGGAGTGGAGATAAGCTGGCGGGACTTCATCGGAGCATCGTTAGAGTGGTTGAGAAGTAAAGAGGGGAAGTCTTTCATGGCTTTGTTAACTTTTGTTTTCTTTTGTCTTTTATTGATTTGTAAAACTATGAGGGGCTAGCCACTCTATGGTGCCCCGGATATATGAACTTGGATGCTCATGTGCCTTGTTGATACACTTGCTTTTAGTATGTCTACGGAGTTTTATTGGTTTCTTGTGTTTAATGATGTGTTCGCATAAGTTGATGTGTTTGATTTGCGATGCTTTGGTAAAACTTGGTGTATGGATGACCATAGTTGTGATTGCTTATTGTGATTGCAAAACTTGATGTATTTGAGATGCACAGTTACCAAGCAGACCTTGGTGTATTTGAGGACCAAAGATGAAACATTACTATATTACTCACGGGATACCAATGTATTACTTGTGTGGGACCCGTGCACTTGAGAAGAACATATCAGTTTGCTATATTTGAATCAAAACCCGATCTTATATTTTTGAATAAAAACCCTAATCCTATGCTTTCTTTTCATAAATTCTCATATTTTTCAATCAAAAGCCAAATCTTATGTTTTCTTATAGTAATGTCACCACGTTTTTAAATCAAAACCCTAATCCTATGTTTTTTTTTTCTGAATGTGTCCTATTTTTTAGTTTTGAATCAAAACCCTAATCCTTTATTTTCTTTTCAAAATATCTGTTATTTTTGAATCAAAACTCTAATCATATGTTTAATCTCGTGAATGCCACTTATTTTCCAAACAAAACACGAACCCTAAGTTTTCTTTTCTTAAATTATCCTATTTATCATTTTTGAATCAAAACCCAAACCTTTGTTTTTCTTTACGGATCAAAGCCCTAATCCTATGTTTTATTTTAAGAATGTGTCATATTTATCAGTTTTGAATTAAAAATGTAATCCTTTGTTTTCTTTACCAAATGTCTAATTTTCATAAATCAAAACCCTAATCCAACATTTTCTTATAGTAATGTCTACTATTTTTCAATCAAAACACTAATCCTATGTTTTCTTTTTCAGACGAATCCTAGTTTGTAAATAAATACTCCTATATCATCATTTTTGTATCAAAAACCCTAACCTATGTTTCCTTTTCTATAATGTCTACTATATTTTCAAATCAAAAACCCTAATACTTTTTTTCTTAATGGAATGTCTACTATATTTAATTAAAACCCATAATTCTATATTTTCCTTTCTGAAATGTGTCCCTATTTTTTTCAATTTTTTTAAACAAAACCTTAATCATTTGTTTTCTTTTTTGAATGTCTCCTATTTTTGAATCAAACCCCAAATCCTTTCATTTCTTTTCAGAATGTCTACTATTTTTGAATCAAAACCCTAATCCACTGTTTCCTATTTTTGAATGTCTCCTATCTTTCAAACAAATTCCGAATCCTATGTTTTCGTTTTTTAATGTCTCCTATATATCAGTTTTGAATCAAAATCTTAGCCTATGCTTTCTGTTCAAAATGTGTCATACTTTTGAATAAAAAACCTAATCCTTTCTTTTCTTTTTAGAATGCCTGTTATTTTTTAATTAAAACACTAATCCTATGGTTTTTTTTTTCAGAATGTGTCATATTTTTTTTTGTTTTGAATCAAAAACCTAATCTTACGTTTTAATTTGGAAATGTCACCTATTTTATGGTTTTTAATCAAAACTTTAATCCTATGTTACCTATTTTTTAATCATAACCCTAATCCTATGTTTTGTCTGCGAAATGTCTCACATTTTTCAATCAAAACACTAATTCTTTCTTTTCTTTTCAGAATCTCTACTATCTTTTTAATCAAAACAATAATCCTATGTTTTCTTGTAGTAATATTGCCTATTTTACAATCGAAACTATAATCATATGTTTTTTTTTTCAGAATGCCTACTATTTTTGAATGAAAACATTAATCCTATGTTTTCTTTCTGCAATGTCTCCCATTTTTCAATCAAAACGCTAATACTATTTTTTTCTTTTTTTTAAGTTTGCTATTTATCGGTTTTGAATAAAAACTGTAACCCTAGTTATTTATTTTTCTTTTCTGAATAGCTCCTATTTTTCAATCAAAATCTTAATCTTCTCCTTTCTTTTCGGAATGCCTGCTCTTTTTTAAACAAAACTGCAATCATATGTTTTCTTATTGGAATGTTTGCTATTTTGAAATCATAACACTAATTCTATTTTTTTTATTGGAAATATCCCTTATTTTTTGGTTTTCAATCAAAACCCTAAACTTTTGTTTTTTTATTATAATGTCTCTTATTTTTCAATCAAAACCCTAACCTTATGTTTCCTTTCCGGAATGTCTACCATTTTTTTTATTCCAAACCCTAATCCTAAGTTTTATTTTCAGAATGTCTCAGATTTTTCAATCATAACAATAATCCTATGTTTTCTTTTCGGAATGCCAACTATATTTTGATCAAAGCCCTAATCTTATCTTTTCTGTGCGTAATGCCTACTATTTTTGAATCAAATCCCAAATCCTATGTTTTCTAATAATAATGTCCCCTATTTTTCAATCAAAAGCTTTATCCTATGTTTTCTTTTTAGACTCTCTCCTATTTTTTAATCAAAACCATAATCCTATGTTTTCTTTTTGTAATGTCACCTATTTTGCAAACAAAACATTAATTCTATTTTTTTTATATTAATGTCTCCTATTTATCAAGTTTTTAAAGAAAACATAAGTTAGGGTTTTGTTTTATTCAAAATTGATAATCGTATGTTTTCTTTTCGTAACATCTCCTATGTTTTATTTTCATAATGCCTTCTATTTTGAATTAAAATCTTAATCCTATGTTTTCATTTAGGAATGCCTCCTATTTTTGAATAAAAACCCTAATCTTATGTTTTATTTTGGGAATGTCTGCTATTTTTGAATCGAAACATTAATCATATATTTCCTTTTAGAAATGTCCGCTTGGTTATTGTTTTCAATCAAAACCGTTATCCTATGTTTTCTTATTATAATGCTTCCTATTTTTGAATCAAATCCTAATCGTATGCTTTCTTTTATGTCTTATATTTTTCATCAAATACTAATATTATGTTTTCTTTTTGGAATGTCTCCTATTTTTTAATCAAAACAATAATCATGTGTTTTCTTTTGGCAATGTCTGCTATTTTTTAATCAAAGCAATAATCCTATGTTTACTTTTCATAATGCCTCATATTTTTCAATTATAGAACCGTAATTCTATGTATTTGTTTTTGACCAAGCCCCTAATCCTATTGTTTCTTTAGTAAATGTCTGCTATTTTTGAATCCAAACCCAAATCCTATGTTTTCTTATAGTAATGCCCCATAGTTTTCAAACAAAACCCAAATCTTATGTTTTCCTTTCAGAATGCCTGCTAAATTGAATCAAAATAATAATCCTATGTTTTTGAAATGTCTCCTATTTTTCAATAAATTGGAATCCTTTCTTTTCTTTTCAAATTGTCAGCTATTTTACGAAAGAAAATTGTAATGCTATTTTTTTCAGAATGTTCCCTATTTTTTAGGTTTGAATCAACACCCTAATCCTTTGTTTTCTTTTTAGAATGTCTAATTTTTTTAATCAAAACCCTAATCATATCTTTTGTTTTGGGAATATCTTCTATTTTTTAATCAAAACATTAATCATTTATTTTCTTTTGGTAATGTCTCCTACTTTTGATTAAAAGTCTTACTCCTATGTATTCTTTTCGGAACGTCTCATATTTTTTATTTAAAACCATAATCAAATGTTTTTCCTTTTTGCATTGTCTCATAGTTTTCAATCAAATCATTAATTCTACGTTTTCTTTTCAGAATGCATCTTATTTATTGGTTTTCAATCAAAACCATAAACTTATGTTTTATTTTTGGAATGTCTTCTATTTTTTAATCAAAACCATAATCCTATGTTTTTCTTTCTCGAATGCCTCCTAATTTTGAATCGAACCCTAATCTGATGTTTTATTTTTGGAATGTTTTCTACTTTTTAGTTTTGAATGAAAACAATAAGTTTTGCTATATTTTAAGAATGTCTCCTTTTTTTAATATAAACCCTAATCCTTTTCTTTTCTTTTTTAAATGTCTCATATTTTTCAACTAAAACCCTAATCCTATGTTTTCCTTTCAAAATGATACCTAAAAAACAATCTTATTATTTCTTCTTGGAATGCCTTCTAGTTTTGAATCATAACCCGAATCCTAAAATTTATTTTCCGAATGTCCTATTTTTTTGTTTTTAATCAAAACCCCCCATTGCTATGTTTTCTTTTTCAGAATGTCAATTTTTTTATAGTTTTGAATCAAAACCCTAATTCTTTGTTTTCTTCTTGGAATGTCTCATTTTTTAAATCAAACGCCTAATCCTATCTTTTGTTTTAGGAATGTTTTCTAATTTTTATTCAATACCATAATTCGATGTTTTTTTTAAGAATGTTTCATATTTTTTAATCAAAACACTAATATTATGGTTTTTTGTTTGGAATTCTTCCTAATTTTGAAGTAAAACCTTAATCTTATGTCTTCTTTCGCAAATGCCCGCTATTTTCAAATCAAAATAATAATCATATGTTTCCTTTTCGTAATGTCTCCACTACAGAAAAACAGGAGCATCAGAGACGGAATATTTCCAACGGAATTTATCAGTGGGTGAAAGTTAATATCACTAACGGATTTTGTAACGGAAATGCAACGGGAAAGATTTTGAACCTGCGAAGACATTAGTGAGGGAATATTATATTATCACCAACGGAATATTCCATTGGAATTCTGTTGGTGAACATTATTAATTTTTCCTAAGCTTGAAAATTTTTTAATATATTTGCAATAAAATATTGAATTATCACCAACGGAATTTGGTACTATCACCAACAGAATGTTGTATTATCACCAACGGAATTTATCACTTTTACCAACGGAATTTTGTATTATCATCAATGAAATATTTAGACTATCACCAACAGAATTGAGCAATTTTACCAACGGAATTGTTTATTATCACTGATGGAATTCTTAGATTATCACCAACAGAATTTAATATTATTACAAACAGAATTTTTGGGTTATTACCAACTGAATTTGGTGTTATTACCAACGGAATTTCATATTATCACCAACGGAATTGTTTACTATCACCAACGGAATTTGGTATTATCACCATCAGAATGTTTGGATTATTACCAATGGAATTTGGTACTATCACCAACGAAATGTTTATCACCAACGGAATTTATCACTTTTGCTAACATAATTTTGTATTATCACCAACGGAATATTTAGACTATTAACAACGGAATGTTGTATTATCACCAACGGAATTTCGTATTATCACTAACGGAATTGTTTATTATTATCGACGGAATTCTTTTATTTTCACCAACAGAATTTCTTACTATCACCTACGAAATTTAATATTATCACCAATAGAGTTTTTGGATTATTAACAACAGAATATATATATACATGTATAATATGTATATGTGTGTATATGTTTGTATGAAGGAAGAGAGTCCTAATCCTAGTATTCATATTGTTCTTCTTTGATCTTTCAACGTTAATGCAAATCAGATGCTTGGTCATTGGTTCAAGATTGAGTAATATATATAGTATAAGTTTAATCACTTATTTAATAAATGCCTTGTTCTTTTGAAAGGCAAAAAAATAGTTCGTTTTCTCTCAAGTCCAATGCCAAAATTTGGGTTGTCCATATTTATTAAAAATAATAAATAAAAAAATATATGAACATGTGTGGAAAGACATAAGAAAAATGCATATAGACTTTTCATTAATTTTAATTATAAATAAATAAAATAGTTTACTACTAAATAACCGATCCGAAAACTAATAATTCCCAAATCGGATCCTAGTCAAACCCGTTAACATAGTACTCCATTATCCAATATCCATAGAGAGAGAGCAAGACTAACATAATCATCTCCATCATTGTGAGCCTCGCAATGATGATAAGCATTTGTTTATCGCGCCTGATCCCAACCCCCACCACCACTCTCTCCTCTTCAAATCCTCCCCTCATTCCATTCACTTCTTTTTCTTCTTCTTCTTCTTCTTCTTCTTCTTCTTCTTCTTCTTCTTCTTCTTCTTCTTCTTCTTCTTCTTCTTCTTCTTCAAGGATCTCTCATCGATCGATTGGTTTGGACTTTGCTCGAGAAGAGTACCAATTTCTCACTTATTTTGGCCTCGGTCTTCGGAACCCTGACGCCTTTGTTAATGGAGTGTGGTGTTGCGCTGGCCCTTCCATCACCTACACTAATCTTGCCAACAATCAGGCTTGCTTTCGATCCCTAATTTTTTTCTTTTCAATATGATTTTTAGGGGGTCCATGTGGGTATGATTTCGTTTATTGTGGTAGTTTAGGCAATTTTGGATGTGATGGAGATGTCGATGCAAGATTATGAGGATGGGATGAAGGCTTGTGAAGAAGCTTCCAAGTTATGGATGCAGGTGTTGATTATTTTCATTTCTTGTCGATCATGGTTATTAGGTTTGTTTTGAAACTAGAGGTTCTATTTTATTATATATTCGTTTTGATTGCAAAGAATTCAATTGTTCACCTTATTGAATTGTTCACCTTAGTGCTTTAAAATGTATGGGGAGATAGTGTGAATTTTCAATTCTTTTACTGTCAGCGCTTCTGCTTGTTTCAAATGAGGAAGGGGTTATCGGGAGTTGGAAACACGAAACAAACTGCATTCATATGGTTAGCAAGCTTAGGATTCATTGATCCTTAAATGAATTACATTTTGCTAATTAGAGACTCATTATTCATCTGTAATGGATGTGAATTGGTTAACTTACTGAAGATTCAATACCCTGTTAATGCCATAATCTTTGTTATTCTTTTGTTTGTAGCTAGTGTTATAGCACTTCCTGTTCACAGTCGCGCCATATAGAATAGATTATATTCAAGTATGCTGATATGTCTACGCAAAAGTTAGCGATATTAGAATCATTGAGTAACTTCTCAATTCATGATTGTCATGTGTTTTATATGAAATGCTTAGTTGAAGTATCATTGATACTGTAGGTTTTGTTAAAATAACCTACCTCATTATTCTTATGCTTTTAATAAATCATGTTGTTCCCTTCATTCTGGTCTTATGATGGCCAGGATGCTTTTTGAATTGGGCCCCCGATGCATGTACACAATGACAGATGGCATTATTGGAATGTGCTATGACGTAAGTTATATGAGTAGATTTACTCCAAAAGTTTGATTACACTATTATTTGTGCATTATTCCTATATAAAGAGTTTAATATTTGTGGCGGCTATATCCTTGTGGGTAACTTCTTTTTTCCTTTTATTTTATTATGCTTTCCAGGATGGTCTTCAGAACTATAATCTATGTTTAAAGTTACATGTATATATATATGGATTAACCTCACCTTCTTATGATGTATTTGCTGGAGATAGCATTATCAGAGGAACTTGCAGTGCCATCAAAGACATGATCATTATTTGTGTAAGCCTCCATTGTTATTTTAGTTCCAATGGCATGATCATATACCATATAACTAAACATCAATCACTCCCAAAAGGAATTATAGTTTTTGTTTCTATTGTAAATGAGGACTAGCTACTAGTGGTCATATTCCTTTTAGTTCACCAAATATTATACGTATTTTGTTTCTTTGTTTGTATGCATTAAAAATTTAAATTGCATCATCAAGTTGCAAAGAGACTCTTTAGCACAAAGGGTCTGATTAGTTGGGGAAAGCTTGAAGATGTTTTGGGAAAAGTGAAAATAATCATGCACTACTTCCCTTGCTAATTAAAATTAGCCTTTAGATATCAAATGTTGGAAATTGGCCTCTAAATATGAGAATACTTGAATGTTGAACAAAGAAAATTATTAAGGTATGTACAGATATATTGTTTGTCTTAGAGAAACTGTTTCTTTTTTGTACAACTTCTAGGTCATTCCGTGTTGTCTATATGAAGCATTATCGTAAAAGAGATTTGTATTCAGATTACTTTGTATTGTTTTTTTTAGGTTTGCACAACAGTCACCATGGAAATCCTGTAATGGTTGCTCGTAATGCTAATTTTCTCAACTTGGGGCGAGTGATAGAGGCCAAGAAGAAGATATGACTGATGATGAAGATTGAATGATGAGAGAGTGATTCATAGAACTTAGGTGCTTCATAACTAGAGTTTAATTGACATATTACGTTTCTTATTCATGTTTTGATTATATATGAACATGTTTTAAAATATGATGCAAGATTGAACTTATTTAGTTTGAATATTATTGAACTTGTTTATTGTTATGAATAAATGATTTTGTTTATTATATAGAGTTTGTGAAATAGTTTGATTACATGTAATACGGGAAATGAAACAAAATAATAATAATAATAATAATAATAATAATATGATAAATACTATTAGAGACGGAATTCTTTTAGTAATAAACACTTTTAGTGATGAAATTCTGTTGGTAATGAAACTTTCAAGGACGGAATTCTGTTGGTGATAAAAATTATTAGAGATGGAATTTTGTTGGTAATAAAAACTTTTAGGGACGGAATTTCATTGGTGTGAAAGACTATCAAAGACAGAATTCGGTTGGTAATGAAACTTTCAGGGATGGAATTCTGTTGGTGATAAAGACAATCAAAGACGGAATTTCGTTGCTAATAAAAACTTTTAGAGATGGAATTCCGTTGGTAATAAAAACTTTTAGTGATGGAATTCTGTTGGTAATAAAGACTATCATAGACGGAATTCCTTTGGTAATAAATAGTTTTAGTGACGGAAAATTTTGTTGGTGATAGTTCACCATCACCAATGGAATAGTTTTTCTAATGGAATGGCATTAGCCACTTGTTTTTCAGCGACGGAAATTTCCAACGGAATTGTCCATTGCTAAAAGTTATCACCAACGGAATTTTACCTATCAGTGATGGAATTTTCCATCTCTAATACTCTTGTTTTCTTGTAGTGCTCATATCGTTTAATCAAACCCAAATTCTATGTTTTTTTTGGAATACCTCATATTTTGTAATCAAAACTCTAATCTTTATGTTTTCTTTCGGAAATATCTGCTATGTTTGAATGAAAACAATAATCCATATCTAATGTCTCATATTTTTCAATCGATATTGTAATCCTATGTTTTCTTTTGGAATGGCTCCTATTTTTAAATTAAAATTTTAATCCTATGTTTTCTTTTATGAATGTCTACTATTTTTAAATCAAAATCATAATCCTATGTTTTCTTTTTGGAAAGGTCCCTTTTTTTGTTTTTAATCAAAACCCTAATCCTGTATTTTTCTTATAGTAATGAATTCTATTTTTCAATCAAAAACCCTAATCCTATGTTTCCTTTTGTTAATGTCTACTATTTTTGAATCAAAAACCCTAATCGTTTGTTTCTCTAAAGTAATGTCTCATACTTTTAAATCAAAACCCTAATCCTATGGTTTATTTTGTTAATGTCTACTATTTTTGAATCAAAACCCTAATCGTATGTTTCTCTAAAGTAATGTTTTATATTTTTAAATCAAAACCCTAATCCTATTTTTTCTCTTTTCGTAATGCCTACTATATTTGAATCAAATCCTATGTTTTTTGTTTTCGTAATATCTCCTATCTTTCAATCAAAACCTGAATCCTATGTTTTTCTTTTCAAAATGTCCCCTATTTTTGAATCAAACCCTAATCCTTTTTATTTTTTTTCGGAATCTCTTATATTTTTTTGTTTTGAATAAAATCCATAATCTTTTGATGTCTTTTCATAATGTCACCAATTTTTTAATCTAAATCCTAATCCTTTGTTTTACTTTCGATATGTTTGCTACTTTTCAACTAAAACCCTAATCCTATATTTTTATTTTTGCAATGTCACCTAAATTTCGTCTTTCAATCAAAAACTTAAATCTTTTATTTCTTCTCAGAATGTCTTCTAGTTTTCAAATCAAAATCATAATTTTATGTTATATTTTCGGAGTGTCTCCTATTTTTCTGTTTTGAATCGAAACACTAATCCTATGTTCTTTTTTGGAATGTATAATTTTTTTGGTTTTCAATCAAAACTCTTATACTATGTGTTCATTTTAAAATATCTGCTTTTTTAGAATCAAAACTTTAATTTTTATGTTTTCTTTTTGTAATGTCTCCTATTTGTCGGTTTTGATTCAAAATCCCAATCCAATGTCCTACTTAGGAATGTCTCCTATTTCTCAATTTTTCAATTTTTCAATCAAAACTCTAATCCTATATTTTTTTTCGTAATGCTACCTATTTTTCAATAAAAATCCTTATTCTTATCATTTGTTTTCTTTTTGTAATGTCTCCTATTTTTTAATCAAAACACTAATTCTCTATTTTCTTTTTGTAATGTCTCATATTTTTCAATAGAAAACCTAATCATACGGTTTCTTTTAGGAATGTCTGCTATTTTTAAATTGAAACCCTAATCCAATGTTCTCTTTTTTTTGGAATGTCTCATATTTTTAAAATTGAAAACCTAATCATGTGCTTCTTTTGGGAATGTCTGCTATTTTTGAATTAAAACCTTAATCATATGTTCTCTTTTTGGAATGTCTCATATTTTACAGTCAAAAATATAATCCTATGTTCTATTTTGGAAATGGCTCCTATTTCTGAATCAAAACCCTAATCCTTTATTTTTTTTTTTGAGAATATGTCATATTTTTCAATTTGAATCAAAACCTTAATCCTTTTGTTTTCTTTTCAAAATGTCTTCTATCTTTCAATCAAACCCCAATACTATATTTTCTTTTCAGAATATGTCCTATTTTTCAGTTTTGAAGCAAAACAATAATTCTTTTTTTTTATTTCCAACATATCTCCTATTATTTAATAAAAACAATAATCCTATGTTTTCTCTTCCGAATATCTACTATTTTTGAATCAAAAACTTTTTCCTATGTTTTCTTATAGTAATGTCTCTTATTTTTCAATCAAAACCCTAATCCTATGTTTTCTCTACCGAATCTCTACTACTCTATAATCAAACTCAAATCTTATATTTACTTGTAGTAATGTCTAATATTTTTCAATCAAAACCCTAATCCTATGTTTTCTCTTCGGAATTTATACTATTTTTGAATCAAAATCCTAATAATATATTTACTTATAGTAATGTCTCTTATTTTTCAATCAAAACAATAATCTTATGTTTCTTTTGGGAATGTCTTGCATTTTTGAATCAAAACAACAATTGTTTTCTTTTCATAATGTCTCATATTTTTTAATCAAAACCCTAATTCTAAGTTTTTTCGGGAATGCCTCCTATGTTTTAATCAAAACCCTATCCTATGTCTTCCGAATGCCTCCTATTTGTGAACCAAAACCCTAATCTTATATTTTATTTTGGGAATGTCTACAATTTTTGAATCAAAACAATAATCATAGGTTTTCTTTTGCAATGTCACATATCTTTTAATCAATACCCCAATACCAAGTATTTTGGAATGCCTCATATTTTTTAATCAAAACCCTCAGCTTATACTTTCTTTTGGGAATGTATGCTATTTTTGAATCAAAACAATAATTCTATGTTTTCTTTTCGAAATGTCTCATATTTTTCAATTAAAACCTTAATTCTATGTTTTTTTTCAAATGTCTACTATTTTTGAATCAAAACTCTAATCCTTATTCTTATCATTTGTTTTCTTTTAGTAATGTCTCCTATTTTTTTATTCAAAACACTAATCCTACATTTTCATATAGTAATGTCTCCTATTTTCATTCAAAACCCTAATCCTAAGTTTTCCTATAGTAATGTGTACTATTTTTTTTAATCAAAACTCTAAACCTAAGTTTTTCTTTTGGGAATGCCTCCTATTTTTGAATTAAATCTTAATCTTATGTTTTCTTTTGAAAATGTCTTCTATTTTTGTATGAAAACAACAATGGCATGTTCTCGTTTCGGAATTTCTCCTATTTTTCAATCAAAACCCTAATCTCTATTTTTCTTTCGGAATGTCTACTCTTTTTGAAGCAAAACCCTAATCCTACGTTTTCTTATAGTACTATCACCTACTTTTCAATCAAAACACTGATTTTTTTTTTCCGAAATGGCTACTATTTTTCAATCAAAACACTAATCCTATTTTTTTCGGAATACGTACTATTTTCAATCAAAATCCTAATCCTATATTTTCCTTTAGGAATGCCTACTATATTTGAATCAAACCCCTAATCCTATGATTTCTTTCCGAAATGTCTCTCATCTTTCAATCAAAACCATAATCCTATGTTTTCTTTTCGGTATGTCTCCTATCTTTCATTCAAAATCCGAATCGTACGTTTTCTATTGTTAATGTCTCCCATTTATCAGCTTTGAATCAAAACCATAACTTATGTTTTCTTTTGAGAATGTCTGCCTAATCCTCTCTTTCTTTTCGGAATATCTGCTATTTTTCAATCAACATCGTAATCCTATATTTTCCTTTCGGAATGTGTCCTATTTTTCCATTTTGAATCAAAACCATAATCCTTGATTTTCTTTTCAAAATGTCTCATTTTTTTGAATAATAACAATAATCCTATGCTTTCTTTTTGAAAAGATAAAATTAGGGTTCTGTTTCAGACCAAATTTTTTATAGGAGACATTACTATAAGAAAACATCGGATTAGTGTTTTCTTATAGTAATGTTTCCTATATTTCAATCAAAACACTAATCCTATATTTTCTTTTCGGAATGTCTCCTATTTTTAAATAAAACCCCTAATCCTATGTTTTCTTTTCGCAATGCCTACTTTATTTGAATCAAAACCCTATTTTTCAGTTTTGAATAAACACCCTAATCCTATGTTTTCTTTTTCTAATGTCTTATATTTTTTAATTAAAACACTGATCCTATGTTTTACTTATAGTAATGTTTCCTATTTTTTAATCAAAACCTGAATTCTTTGTTTTCTTTTTGGAATGTGTCCTATTTTCCCGTTTTGAATCAAAATCCTAATTCTTTGTTTTCTTTTCCAGACGTCTGCTGTTTTTGAATGAAAAACTTAATCGTATGTTTGCTTTAGGAACAACCCCTATTTTTTAAACAAAGACCGTATCCTATGTTTTTTACCTTAATATCTCTATTTATCATTTTTGAATAAAAACCCTAACTTACGTTTTCTTTTCCTAATGTCCCATATTTTTCAATAAAAAACCCTATATTTTTCTTCTCTTTTGGAATGTCTACTATTTTTGAATCAAAACCAATCTAGCTATCTTTGCCATTTCCTGTTTTAGATTAAACCCTAATCCTTTGTTTCCTTTCGAATGTCTCATCTATAGAAAAACTAATCCTATTTCTTTTCTTTTTCAAAATGTATCATGTTTTTAAATTAAACCCCTAATCCTATGTTTTCAATTAAAACCCTAACACTATTTTTGCATCGAAACCCTAATCCTTTGTTTTCTTTTTGGAGTATCTCGTTTTTTTAATCAAAATCATAATTCTATCTTTCAAAACCCTAATCTTTTTTTTTCTTTTCGTAATATCTCCTATCTTTCAATCAAAACCTGAATACAATATTTTTTTTTCTTAATGTCTCCTATTTATAAATTTTGATTCAAAACACTAATCTTATGTTTTTTTTATAGTAATGCCTCCTATTTTTCAATTTTGAATTAAATCCCTAACCCTTTGTTTTCTTTTCAGAATGCCCCCTATTTTTGTATCGAAACTGAAACACATTTTATTCTTATTTTAACATCTACTATTTTTTAATCAAAACCCTAATCCTCTATCTTCTTATAGTAATGTCTATTATTTTTCAATCAAAACCCTAATTCTACATGTTCTTTTCTGAATGCCTACTATATTTGAATCCAAACCGTAATCCTATGTTTTCTTTTATTAATGCTTGCTACTTTTGAACCATAACAATAATCTTATGTTTTCTCATATTAATGTCTCCTATTTTTAAATCAAACCCTAATCCTATATTTTCTTTTAAAAATGTCTCATATTTTTCAATGAAAACCATAATAGTATGATTTTCTAAAATCTATGATGATCAAAACCCTAACCCTATCTCCTGCATGCCTAATATATTTGCAACTTCAGAAACCCCTAAATCCTCATCTATGGAATATGTCCTATTTTTTAGCTTTGAATCAAAACCCTAATCCTTTGTTTTCTTTTTTTGAATGTCTCCTATTTTTTAATCAAACCTCTAATCCTTTCTCGGAATGTCTATTATTTTTTAATCAAAATCTAATCCTATGTTTTTTCTTATAGAAATATCTCTTATCAAAAATTGGGTTTTGATTCTAAGTGTGTTCTTTTCGTAATGTCTACTATTTTTGATTCAAAATCTTAATGCTACATTTCTTATAGTAATGTCTCATATTTTTCAATCAAAATACTAATCCTATGTTTTCTTTTAGGAATACCTACTATATTTGAATCAAGACCTTAGCCCATATGTTTTCTTTTGGAATTTACTACCATTTTTGAATCAAAAATATTAATCCTATTTTTCTTATAATAATGACTAATATTTTTCATTCAAAACACTAAACCTAAGTTTTATTATAGTAATGTTTCATTTTTTTTAATCAAAACCGTAATCCTCCGTTTTTCTTTCGGAATATATTTGAATCAAAACCCTAATCTTTTGTTTTCTTTTACATAAAATGTACTACTCATCAATTTTGAATCAAAACAATAATCCTTTATTTTGTTATAGTAATGTATCCAATTTTTCAATCAAAAATTTAATCCTAAGTTTTCTTTTTCCAGTGTTTCATATGTTTCAATCGAAACCGTAATCATATGTTTTCTTTTTGTAATGTTTCATATTTTATAATCAAAACCATAATCCAAATTTTTTTTTGAATGTCTATCATTTTGTAATCAAATGCATAACCTTATAATTTTTTTGTTTAGGAATGTCTACTATTTTTGAATCAAAACAATAATCCTATATTTTCTTTTCGTAATGTCTCATATTTCTCAATCAAAACGCTGATAGTACGTTTTCTTTTGTAATAGCTCCTATTTTCGATCAAATCTCTAAATATAAACCTAATCCTATGTTTTTCTTTTACGATTATCTCCTATTTCATGAAACATCAGCAATCCATATTTTTCTTTTCCTAATGTCCCTTATTTATCAGTTTTGGATCAAAACCTAGTCTATGTTTTTCTTTTTCATAATGTCTCATTTTTTCTATGGAAACTAATCCTTACTTTTTCTTTTCAGATATACTCTGAATCAAAATCTAATCCATATTATATGGAATGTGCAATCCTGTTTCTCAAATTTTGAATCTACACTCATAATCATTTGTTTTTCTGTTAGAATTTCTCATTTTAATCAAAACCTTAATTCTACATCTTTTCTTAATGTAATGTCATGTCTTTCCTAATAAAGGCTTCCCAATCCTATATTTTATTATCAAATGTCTCTTATCAATATGTTTTCTTTTGGAATATCTACTATTTTTGAATCAAAACCATAATTCTGTGTCAATCAAAACCCTAAGTTTATTTTTGAATCAAAACCCTTACTACTTGTTTTCTTTTAAAATGTCTCATTTTGAATCAAAACACTATCTGTCATCTCAAAATCTAATCCTTTCGCATTCCTTCCGGCAATGTCTCCTACCTTTCAATCAAAAGACGAATCTTATTCTTCTTTTCTTAAATTTCTCATTTTACCGTTTGAATCGAAACACTATATGTATGTTTTCATATGCGAAGTAAAGCTATGTAAGTATTTAATCAAAACCATAATCTTTTGTCTTTTAGAATTCCTCTTTTATAAATCAAAGCATGAGACCACTTTCTTATCTTTTAGAATATCTATTTTTAAAATCAAACACATAGTCCTATGATTTTTAATAATTACTCCCTATTTTAATCAAAACCCAAATCCTATTTTTATTTTGAATGCCTACTATATTTAGATCAAAACCCTAATCCCTAGATTTTGTTTGAGAATATGCAATTTTGATTCAAAGCAGTAAACCTATATTTTTTTTTTTAAATGTGTGGCTTATTTTTTCGGGTTTAATCAAAATCCTAATAATATGTTTTCCTAATATTAATATATATATTTTTAATCAAACTAATTTATATTTCTTTTGATATGTCATATTTTCAATCAATTCTAATAGTATGTTTCTTTTTCGGAATGTTGCTATTCTTTCCTGAGAAACACTAATCCTATGTTTTCTTATAGTAATGTCTCATATAATCAAACCCATAATCCCTATGTTTTGTCGATTAGTAATGTCACCTATAATCCAAAACCCTAATTTTATGTTTTATATGTCTCATATAATCGAAACTATAATAATATTATATTATTTCTTTCTGGGTATCTCTACTACTCTTAAATCCAATACACTAATTCGATCGTATTCTTATAATATTGTCTCATATCAATCAAAACCCTAATCCCTATGTTTTCTTTATAATGCCTATTATATATTTGAATTAAAACCCTAATTTTATATTAATTTTCAATATGTCCCATATTTTTCAATCAAAACCGTGGCCGTGGGCTTTCTTTCGAATGTCTATTGTTACAGACAAAAGACTAATTCTTATGTTTTGTTACGATGTGTCTCCTATTTCTCGATCAAAACCCTAATAGTCCTATATCAGAATGCCTACCTATAGCATGAAATCAAAACCATAACAAACCTATGTCTGGAATATATCCTATCTTTCCGAATTAAAACCCTAATCCAATGTAGCTTAATGCTTATCCTGTTTTAGGTGGTTTGAATCAAAACCCTAATCCTTTGTTTTATTTTCGAATGTCTCCTATGAATCAAACACCTAATACTTTTCAGCGTAGAATGCTACTATTTTTGAATGAAAATCGTCCTATGTTTTCTTATAGTAGCTAAAACTCTTATTTTTCAAAAATAGGAGACATTCCTTCTAAATATCATTGTTAATATCAGTTTATTACAACATTTATAAAGTTGGTAGAAGTTATTGACATGGTGTTAATTTTAATTTAAGTGACATTTATAAATGTTTGGAACACGAATTATTTTACTTCAAATTTGTTGTGATAAGTCCTTTACAAAAAGTACATATAAACATTTCACATGCATTGTTATTTCCCAAACCTGCTAGTAATTGTTGTGGATGATAACAAAGGTGCAACATTCACTAAATGTTGGAAAGACTGCTATTGTATAATATAATTTAAATATTATTTATATACGAATTTAATAGCCATAATGTATAAGGACAAAATATAAATACTACTCAAGGTAGAATTTACATGATGTTACATAGTAATAAAATTTATTTAACTCAAAAATTTACATATGAGCATTGTGTTAAACACACTAATTAAGAATAATAATAAACACTTGCCGATCTACAAATCTTAAAAAGTAGCTCAAACATTGTAGAAAAGAAAGAAAAGGCTCCAATCAGCAGGAAATTGACTAAATTTGTCATGTTGTTCTCTCATGTCACAAAAGAAATATATAAATAGATCAATGAGTAGCTAAATCCAATTATTAAAAAGTGTGAAATAAATAATAAAATTTGACAATTTTAACACAATTTAAAATATAAAAGATGATAATATGAAAATTGTACCCATCAATAGGATCATCACATACTACCATGAAATTGAGCACTAGTTGCCGATGCGAGATCAAGATTCGTTTAGCATCTCCATCCCTGAATAATTTTGTATCCAATCAACTTCGTCAGGTAAAGGCCATCGTAATAATTAAATTGCATTAAATATAAAAATATATGATTACATTGAAAAATCAATAATAATATTTAAAATACCTTTTTGAAAGTCCAATACCTATTAGAGTGCCAAGATCATCAAAATAAGTTCATAAACCTTTTAACTTATTTTGACGGATCTTGGCGGACTTTCAGGTAGCACAGGCAATGTTCAGCGTAACATTGCCCTTGTTAATAACGGTGGCCAGCCAGCCTGCTCGGTTTCGCGGATACAGAATGGCGTCGCGGATCTCGATCATGCAGACTCGTGGCCAGCGCCGGCGATGATCTGATCTTGGTCGCTCATCTTATGTTAAATTGAAATTCAGGGCCCTGACTGACAGTGATTTTTGTTATATATTTTTCTTTTTGTGGTATGAATTAAAATAGAGACTCAATTTCTTTTACAATGGGCTGACTCTGCCTAGCGTTCGGCCTGATGATGGACTGGCTCTGATGCGATAACAGGTTACGATAAATGGGGCCCATTACTGGCGATATCATCAGAATTGAACATGGCGTGTTGTGGCGGCTGTTCGCCATAAACTAAATTGTTTTTAAAATATACGGCATGGTTCAACGTTTGTGAATGCGCTGTCCTATGGTTGGGCAACGGTTATGGTATGTTTATATAAGACTTTAAAAGAACACATATTTAAATTTATTAATGGTGTTCGACCGTGTCATAAGTCTCATCGCCTGTTTCTCAAATATATTGTGATAAATGATAACTGTGTTTTATTTCAATAATGTCTCTATTTTTGGCCTCAAGCTGGACAGACCTCGTATGGCTGCTGATTCTAATAAATAAGGATTAAGGGG